>NW_022161714.1:0-11852 GCF_008728515.1 Papio anubis
TCCCTGGAGAAGTTCCCTGAGTGATCCATCCCTCCCTGGGGCTCCTCCATGATAAAGGCCCTTCGATGTGAATATTCACTTTGGATAGTGCCATTTCCATACCTAGGCTGAACATCTTCAACACACACTCAACATATTTCCACATAGGCTGCAGAGTAAAATCTGATTTTCCACATAACATACGGGTTTGTGGCATGTAATCCTAAGGTCAGATATAACCTATTTGAAATCTTCCTAATATTTGATACTTGCAGTATGATTTTAATGCGATGCATTATTTGAAACAGGGCACTGAACACAAACAGAGATGAATAAGCTTTTGTAGATGATCACATGCCAATATTTCCTTCATGATCACATGCCAATATTTCCTTCATAAACTTTGTGGATGAGGAAAGGCTACAGACATCGCTTTCTAAATGATCTAGTAGAAGGTGAATTGGTAAAGAAATAAAACCGTAACAAAATCTTGAAAACTTCCTAGAAGTTGACCAGGGTACTTTGGGCGACATGCCAGCTCTGATGAGAAATAAATAATAGTTAAACATCCTTCCGCTATCTCTTGTGTGTGTACCTGCTCCACAGGAAAATCCTGGCTTGCAGTGAACCACAGGCACATGTATAGCTGTTCAGGAATGTTCTGTCATATGGAGGGTAGCAGAGGCTCAAAGGGTAGGTTATTTTTCATACACCAAAACTATGAGAGAATTCTCAGCCTGAATAAATTATATAGGTTACTAAAGGACAGTGCCAAGTGATATTGAGGGATTAATGTTGACCCTCCCTGTGAAGACTTACAGAATTGTTTTAAAACTGCATATAATGCTGTATTTGAAACCACCACTCACCTCATAGGTGCAAGAAAAAGCTGGAAGATTTCAAGCCTATGCTGACATTCCCAGAAACAATTCCAAGCTGTGAAGGGATTTCCTGTCATCAATTATAAGAGTTGCTTTTCATTGAGCCCCGTAATAACATATGGGAGAGACTACAAGGGCCCGTCTCTATCTTGTCTAGCTCGCCTTCCTGGCTGGTTCATTTGTAGTTAGACAGAAGCCAGTGCACCGCTCCCATGCTTTCGTTTCTGTTCAGCGCTTAACATCTGTTGTGATGTCGAGGGACAAGGTGAAAGCAGCTTGGATTCCTGGCTGAGGTGAAATCCAGGATCCTCTGTGGATTAGTTTGTTATACCATAACAGAATATCACAGACTGTGTGACTTAAACGGTAGAATTGTATTTTCTCATATATCTGGAGGCTAAATGTCTAAGATCAAGATATGGGCCAGTTTGATTTCTTCCCTGGCCTCCCCATGGCTTGCTGATGGCCACTTTCTCACTGAATTCTTACATGGATGTTCTTTGGTCTGTGTGTCTGTATGCTTTTTTTTTTTTTTTTTGGTTCTCAAAGAATTTTTATTTTTTTTTTTATTTTATTTTTTATTTTTTTAAATTTGTTTATTATTATTATACTTTAAGTTGTAGGGTACATGTGCCAACATTGCAGGTTTTATTCTATATATCTTATCTCCATCAATCAGCTATCCATTCTCTTCAATCAAATCGGTTCACCTATGAGTGAGAACTTGTCACGGTGTTTGGTTTTCTGTTCTTGTGATAGTTTGCTAAGAATGATGGTTTCCAGCTGCATCCATGTCCCTACAAAGGGCCTTAAACTCATCCTTTTTATGGCTGCATAGTATTCCATGGTGTATATGTACTTACATTTCTGTATCAATCTGTCACTGATGGACATTTGGGTTGATTCAAGTCTTTGCTATTGTGAATAGTGCTGCAATAAACATGCGTGTGCATGTGTCTTTATAGCAGCATAATTTATAATCCTTTGGGTATATCCCCAGTAATGGGATGGCTGGGTCATATGGTACATCTAGTTCTAGATCCTTGAGGAATCGCCATACTGTTTTCCACTTAATGGTTGAACTAGTTTGCAATCCCATAACAGTGTAAAAGTGTTCCTATTTCTCCATCCTCTCAGCACCTGTTGTTTCCCTGAGTTTTTAATGATCGCCATTCTGACTGGTGTGAGATGGTTATCTCATTGTGCTTTTGATTTGCATTTCTCTGATGGCCAGTGATGATGAGCATTTTTTTCATATGTCTGTTGGCTGTATGAATGTCTTCTTTTGAGAAGTGTCTGTTCATATCCTTTGCCCACTTTTGATGGGTTGTTTGTTTTTCTTGTAAATTTGTTTGAGTTCTTTGTAGGTTCTGGATATTAGCCCTTTGTCAGATGGAGTAGATTGCAAAAATTTTCTCTCCCATTCTGTAGGTTGCCTGTTCCTCTGATGGTAGTTTCTTATGCTGTGCAGAAGCTCTTTAGTTTAATTAGATCCCATTTGTCAATTTGGCTTTTGCTGCCCGTTGCTTTTGGTGTTTTAGACATGAAGTCTTTGCCCATGCCTATGTCCTGAATGGTACTACCTAGGTTTTCCTCTAGGATTTTCCCCATGGTATTAGGTCTAACGAACAGTCTCTAATCCATCTTGTGAATTAATGAATTTTAGGTATAAGGGAGTAAGGAAAGGATCAGTTTCAGCTTTCTACTTATGGCTAGTAATTTTCCCAGCACCATTTATTAAATAGAATCCTTTCCCCATTTCTTGTTTTTCTCAGGTTTGTCAAAGATCAGATGGCTGTAGATGTGTGGTATTATTTCTGAGGACTCTGTTCTGTTCCATTGAGTCTATATCTCTGTTTTGGTACCAGTACCATGCTGTTTTGGTTACTGTAGCCTTGTGAGTATAGTTTGAAGTCAGGTAGGCGTGATGCCTCAGCTTTGTTCTTTTGACTTAGGATTGTCTTGGAGAATCGCGAGGCTCTTTTGGTTCCATATGAACTTTAAAGCAGTTTTTCCAATTCTGTGAAGAAACTCATTGGTAGCTTGATGGGGATGGCGTGGATCTATAAATTACCTTGGGCAGTATGGCCATTTTCACGATATTGATTCTTCCTATCCATGAGCATGGTATGTTCTTCCATTTTGTTTGTGTCCTCTTTGATTTCACTGAGCAGTGGTTTGTAGCTCTCCTTGAAGAGGTCCTTTACATCCTTGTAAGTTGGATTCCTAGGTATTTGATTCTCTCTTTGAAGCAATTGTGAATGGAAGTTCATTCATGATTTGGCTCTGTGTTTGTCTGTTATTGGTGTATAAGAATGCTTGTGATTTTTGCATTGGTACATCCCTGAGACTTTGCTGAAGTTGCTTATCAGCTTAAGGATTTTGGGCTGAGACAATGGGGTTTCTAAATATACAATCATGTCATCTGCAAGAAGGGACAATTTATTCTTCTTTTCTAACTGAATACCCTGATTTCTTTCTCTTGCCTAATTGCCCTAGCCAGAACTTCCAACACTATGTTGAATAGAAGTGGTGAGAGAGAGAGGGCATCCCTGTCTTGTGCCAGTTTTCAAGGGAATTTTTCAGTTTTTGCCCATTCAGTATGATATTGGCTGTAGGTTTGTCATAATAGCTCTTATTATTTTGAGATACGTTCCATCAATGCGAATTTATTGGCGTTTTAGCATGAAGGGCTGTTGAATTTTGTCCAAAGCCTTTTCTGCATCTATTGAGATAATCATGTGGTTCTTGTCTTTGGTTCTGTTTATATGCTGGATTATGTTTATTGATTTGCGAATGTGGAACCAGCCTTGCATCCCAGGGATGAAGCCCCTTGATCATGGTGGATAAAGCTTTGATGTGTTGTTGAATCGGTTTGCCAGTATTATTTTATTGAGGATTTTGCATCGATGTTCATCAGGATATTGGTCTAAATTCTCTTTTTGTGTGTCTCTGCCAGGCTTTGGTATCAGGATGATGTTGGCCTCATAAAATGAGTTAGGGAGGATTCCCTCTTTTTTCTATTGATTGGAATAGTTTCAGAAGGAATGGTACCAACTCCTCCTTATACCTCTGGTAGAATTCAGCTGTGAATCCATCTGGTCCTGGACTTTTTTTGGTTGGTAGGCTATTAATTATTGCCTCAATTTCCAGAGCCTACTAATCGGTCTATTCAGGGATTCAACTTCTTCTGGTTTAGTCTTGGAATGTAAGTGTCCAGGGGTATCCATTTCTTCTAGGTTTTCAGTTTATTTCGTGGGGTGTTTATAGTATTCTCTGATGGTAGTTTGTATTTCTGTGTGGGGTCGGTTGTGATATCCTTTATCATTTTAATTAGCGTCGATTTGATTCTTCTCTCTTTCTTCTTTATTAGTCTTGCTAGTGGTCTGTCAATTTTGTTGATCTTTTCAAAAAAACCAACTCCTGGATTCATTGATTTTTGGAGGGTTTTTAATGTCTCTATCTCCTTCAGTTCTGCTCTGATCTTAGTTATTTTCTTGCCTTCTGCTAGCAGCTTTGGAATGTGTTTGCTCTTGCTTCTCTAGTTCTTTTAATTGCGATGTTAGAGTGTCAATTTTTTGATCTTTCCTGCTTTCTCTTGTGGGCATTTAGTGCTATAAATTTCCCTCTGCACACTGCTTTAAATGTGTCCAGAGATTCTGGTATGTTGTATCTTTGTTCTCATTGGTTTCAAAGAACATCTTTATTTCTGCCTTCATTTAGATTTATGTACCCATTAGTCATTCAGGAGCAGGTTGTTTCAGTTTCCATGTAGTTGGCGGTTTTGATTGAGTTTCTTAGTCCTGAGTTCTGGTTGGTGCACTGTGGTCTGAGAGACAGTTTGTTATAATTTCATTTCTTGTACACATTTGCTGAGGAGTGCTTTGCTTCAATTATATGGTCAATTTTGGAGTAAGTCACGATGTGGTGCTGAGAAGAATGTATATTCTGTTGATTTGGGGTGGAGAGTTCTATAGATGTCTATTAGGTCGTTGCTTGCTGCAGAGATGAGTTCAATTCCTGGACATCCTTGTTAACTTTCTGTCTTGTTGATCTGTCTAATGTTGACAGTGGAGTGTTGAAGTCTCCCATTATTATTGTATGGGAGTCTAAGTCTCTTTGTAAGTCTCTAAGGACTTGCTTTATGAATCTGGAGTGCTCCTGTATTGGGTGCATATATGTTTAGGATAGTTAGCTCTTCCTGTTGAATTGATCCCTTTACCATTATGTAATGGCCTTCTTTGTCTCTTTTGATCTTTGATGGTTTAAAGTCTCTGTTTTATCAGAGACTAGGATTGCAACCCTGCTTTTTTTGTTTCTCCATTTAGCGGTAAATCTTCCTCCATCCCTTTATTTTGAATATGTATGTCTCTGCGTGTGAGATGGGTCTCCTGAATACAGCAGACTGATGAGTCTTGACTCTTTATCAGTTTGCCAGTCTGTGTCTTTCATTGGAGCATTTAGTCCATTTACATTTTAAGGTTAAGATTGTTATGTAGACAGTCCTGCCATTATGATATTAACTGGATTTATTTTGCTAAGTTAGTTTGGATGCAGTTTCTTCCTAGCCTCGATGGTCTTTGTTTTTGGCATGTTTTGCAATGGCTGGTACGGTTGTTCCTTTCCATGTTGAGTGCTTCCTTCCAGGGTCTCTTGTAAGGCAGGCCTGAGTGGTGACAAAATCTCTAAGCATTTGCTTATCTGTAAAAGGATTTTATTTCTCCTTCACTTATGAAACAGTTTGGCTGGATATGAAATTCTGGGTTTAAAATTCTTTCTTTAAGAATGTTGAATGTTGGCCCCACTCTCTTCTGGCTTGGAGAGTTTCTGCCGAGAGATCTGCTGTGGAGTCTGATGGGCTTCCCTTTGTGGGTAACCGACCTTTCTCTCTGGCTGCCAGCAGATTTTTCCTTCATTTCAACTTTGGTGAATCTGGCAATTATGTGTCTTGGAGTTGCTCTTCTCGAGGAGTATCTTTGTGGCGTTCTCTGTATTTCCTGGATTTGGTGGCCCCTACTAGGTTGGGGAAGTTCTCCTGGATGATATCCTGAAGGTGTTTTCCAACTTGGTTCCATTCCCCCCTCACTTTCAGGCACCCCAATCAGGCGTAGATTTGGTGCTTTACATAATCCTTACTTCTTGCAGGCTTTGTTCGTTTTGCTTTTCTTCTTTTTCTTTTGGTTTCTCTTCGCTGTTTCATTCATTTTGATCCTCAATCGCTATTCTCTTCTTCCAGTTGATCGAAAGTGGTTGCGGCTGTGCATTTGTCGTGTTTCGTGTCATGGTTTCATCTTTCATTTGGATTTATGACCTTCTCTGCGTCCCAATTAGTCTAGCGTCAATTCTTCCACTTTTTCAAGATTTTTAGTTTCTTTCTTTAGATGCGTAATTCCTCCTTTAGCTCTGAGAAATTTGATGGACTGAAGCCTTCTTCTCTCATCTGCGTCAAAGTCATTTTCCGTCCAGCTTTGATCCGTTGCTGGCGATGAGCTGCGCTCCTTTGCCGGGGAGATGTGCTCTTATTTTTTAATTTCCAGCTTTTCTGCCCTGCTTTTCCCCCATCTTTGTGGTTTTATCTGCCTCTGGTCTTTGATGATGGTGATGTACTGATGGGGTTTTGGTGTAGGTGTCCTTCCTGTTTGATAGTTTTCCTTCTAACAGTCAGGACCCTCAGCTGTAGGTCTGTTGGAGATTGCTTGAGGTCCACTCAGACCCTGTTTGCCTGTGTATCAGCAGCAGAGGCTGCAGAAGATAGAATATTTCTACAGACAGCGAGTGTACCTGTCTGATTCTTGCTTTGGAAGCTTCCTCTCCAGGGGTATACTCCACCCTGGGAGGTGTGGGGGTGTCAGGCCTTTGCCTAGTGGGTGTGTGTCTGTATCTTAATCTGCTCTTCTTATGAGGACACCAGTCATATTGAATATGATCGTAACCATAAGACCACATTTTACCTTAGTTGCCTCTTCAAAGGGTCTGTCTCCAAATACAGTGATACTCTGCGTTGGTAGTCCTGGAGGTTGAGACTTGGATATATGAACTTGGAAAAGAGGGACACAATTCCAGCCCCACAACACCCTGTAGCTTAAATCCAGAGATTTATTTGCACAAAAATAAGCTTCGTGTTAACCATTTAACTTTCAGGGACTTTTCTCTTCCATCAGGTTACTGTTAATGTGACTACAGGAGTGCTCCTCTTCCTTTTTCTTAGTGTCATTTCAATATTTGACTTAAAAATTAAATGAAATGCATTATTTTTGTTGCAAAAATTCTAAAAATACATAGAAATTGCATTGTTTTCCTTACAAAGTTCCTCCAGAACTCAGCCTCCTACTCAGAAGTTTCCACAATTAACAATGTGGCTGTGTAAATTTTAAAATATGATTTTTGATTTTGGCTTTCCTAAAGATACATGTGCCATTTTATATATACACATATATATACATATACACACATGTGTAATGATATAATGATATACATATAGGTTTGCCACTTACCTTTGCCACTATTATAGGTTCAATTGCCTCTTCCACAAAATGCTACATTGAAATTAACATGTGGCATTGATTTCGTGACAGGATTAATTCAAAGTTCGTGATAGGATTAATTCAAAGTTAAATTGAGGTTATTAATGCTGGCCTTAATGGAAGTCACTATGAAAAGGGGATATTTGGGCATAGAAATATGAGTAGAGAGATGTCAATGTGAGTAGACACGGAGGGAAGACAGCTAGGTACAAGGCACGGAGAGAAGCCTGGAAAACATCCCGCAATCACAGCCCTCATAAGGAATCAATCTTGTGTACACTTTGCTCTTGGGCTACCAGATTCCAAAACTGTGAGACAATGAATTTCTGTTGTTTTGTCATCCAGGTTGTGGCACTTTGCTATTGCAACCCTAACATGCCATGATACTCACTTATTAAAATGTATCCAGCATGTTTCCATGACAGCACATAGAGATCTGCTTTACTTCGGGGACTTCTCCCGAAAATGCCAATTTATTTCTGTACAATAACAATAGCATTCCCAATGTTGAGTGAGTCCTGATGTAAACTGTGGAGTTGACTTAATAAATAGGTGTCAATACAGATTCATCAGTTGTAGCAAACATGCTATAATAATACAAATTGTAAATAATAGGAGACACTGTGTGTGTGTGTGTGTGTGTGTGCGCACGTGCGCGTGAGGCAGGGCAGGGAGGATGATGTAGATCTGTGGGAACTCTGTAATTTTGATAAAGTTTTCTCTCTGTATTTTTGGATTAGCAATGCTCTAAAAATGAAACCTATTAGTTTTCTAAAACATGCAAATAATTTGAACAAACACTTTATCAAAGAGGATATACATATTGGAAAGAGGCATGTAATGTCATTTGTCATTAGGGAGATGCAAACAAAAACCAGAGAAGATTCCAATACCCACTTATTACAATGGCTAAAATCCAACAATCTAAAAATATCAAATGTAAGAGAGGATATGGAACAACGGGAATTCTCATTTCTTGCTGGTTGTGATGAAAAGTGATACAGCTGCACTTTTAAATCAGTGTTTTCTGCACCTCTTCCTATGACATGGTGAAAGCTAAAACTATAGGAACTGAAAGCAGAACGTAGTTGTCAGGGCCTTTGCAGAAGTGCAGTGACTGACCTCAAATGGGATGCACGGGAGAATTTTAGGTTGATAAAACCGGTCATTATGATACTCGGGTGGTACATATGGGCCTCCATGCATTTGCCAAAATACATATAACTTCACATAATAGTTACATTTGATGTGTATTTGTGAAATTTTTTAACTTTTGTCTTACATTCAGGGATAGAAGTGCAGGTTTGTTACACAAGTAAATTATGTCATGGGAGTTTCTTGTACAGACTGTTTCATCACCCATCTATTAAGCCTAGTACCCATTTGTTATCTTTCCTGATCCTCTCCCTCCTCCCACTCTCCACCCTCTGAAAGGCCCCAGTGTGTGTTGCTCCCCTCTGTGTGTCCATGTGTTCTCCTCTCTAGGTCCCACTTTAAGTGAGAACATGATGTAGTATTTGGTTTTCTGTTACTGCGTTACTTTCCTAAGAATAATTGTCTCTGGCTGCATCCATGCATGGAATGGGTTTCTTTTTTTTAAGTAGCAACAGCAAAGACGTCTTTAACCTAGTCTGGGTGGGAGATAATGTTAACATCACACACAGCAGTAGTACTGGAGATAGAAAAAGCGGAAGAATTTGGAATGGATTTTAGAGGTTAAAGGAACAAAAGTTGCTGTTGGATTAGATTTGTGATAAGATAAAGGGAGATATCAAGCACCAAAGTAAAAATTGTGCCACCTTTGATGGTAACAAATATCAAATGAAGACATACTTTGGTTTTTCCATTTTTTGACAGCCTTCATGTGTATTTTGTAATCACTCTGACACACGCACAAATGTTTCTTATTCCTTGAAATCTGGGAATGCCCTCCCCTCCTTCAACCTGGTGCCCAACAATTCTACATTCATGGCACCTGTGGTAAACCTCCACTGGCAGTGCAGCATCTTCACGGAAGGCTGAATCTAACTGAGAAATAGGAACTGAAGGTGAGTCATTTGGGGCATGTTTGGAGAAGGGCTGTGTTCACTCCTTTAAAAGGCCCCTGACACTCCCCACTGATTCAATCCCAAGAACGTTAGTCCCTCTCTCTTCTGGACAGGAGATTTATTTCCAATACCAGGAGGTAAAAGGATAGGCTGCCATTTTCTATTTACCATCCATAACTAATGCTCCCTTCTTGGGACCTCAGAAGAAAAGCTGCATGAGGATAATTCCCAAGGACATGGGGGCCAGAGCTGCAATTTACCCGCCAGCTGCCTCCCAGTCTGGGAGAAGAGCTTCCTTGTCTGTGGGTTTCCACCTTGAGCGCTGAAGTTTGATCCACCAATCCTGGCTATGAGCAGAGGCCAACTGCCCCTGGGACATGGAGACGAAGCTAAGGAAGGAGGTCAGCTCATGAACAGCTGAGTTGATCCTGACCATAGTGGGTGCAGAGCACCCCATTCCTCAGGGTAATCTCTGGCAAAGCCACAATCACGTTGTTTGGAATCTCAGGACTCATGAATCCTCCTGAGAGTACTGTCAGGAGTAAGAGCAGCTGAACAGAAGTATGTGGAGCTCTTATCCATGTGGAGAGGGAGGTAGGCCTCTACTCCTATCATGTGAGCAACCTGGCACTGCCACTAAGTTAGTAAAGTGTTTGTGGACCTGGTCAGGGTGTCTGTCATCAACACAGCAGCCTCCATCATGACTGTCTGGAATAGAACTGTTCGGATTATGTTTCTTGAATCACCAGACTTCCAGGGGTCAGCAGGAGGACGGTTCAAGTAAGAGGGGGAATAAATCCATCATGGTCCCAGGTAGCCTTCCTCCAGTTACTATTGAGATCTAAGTTCTACTCTCAAAAAGCAAAGGCTTATGAAAGCAACTAGGCCTTCTATGGTTGAGACAAGGGGGAGAGAGGTGGTGCCATTTCCCCTGTTCCTCTTTGACTCATATCATCTCGCTCCTCTTGTTACTGAAGAGACCACTGACCCCAGAGTCTTTCAGTTCTTTCAACTCCAGCCTTACTGATGCTCTAATTTACTCATCCTGCTGACTCACTAAAAGATAATCTGTACAAAGACTTGTTTATTATTCCGTGCATTTCTGTATTTTTGAAGTTTTTATAATAAACATTTTTAAAGTAGGTTTTGAATTTCCCTGTAATTGCATTTTTTGTATAACATGAAAAAGGGTTCCACTTACATTAAGGTTTTTTATATGGATATTTAGTTGTTCCACTGATACTTATTTCAACAAGACAGTCTCCAGTGCTAAAGCTGGAACATATTTTAATCAATTAAGCTTGCATTTATACATACTTTGTTGGTTTTGTTTTTCAGGAATTTCCATTCAGTTCCATTGGTCTATGTGTTAATCCGTGCACCCAGATAGCCAACGCTTCATACAATAGCTACTTTGTAATTCTTACTATCTGTTGGATGAATTGCACTTTTTCAAGAGTGTATTGACTATGCTTGGCTATTTGCACATCTTTATATTTTAGAATCAGGTGATTCATAGATGCCTTCATGTCCAAAGGCATTTGGTTGTTGTGATTTGGGATTACAATTAATCTATTAATTCTGTTTTAAGGAAAATTATTGAAACTTCATTCCCATGGATTTATTTTATTTTAGTTTCCTGTGGGTCTTCATTAATATTTTTGAATGACATGTAAATGGTTTTTCTGTAACGTTTTACTTTGGTTTGTTAGTTTTTTTTAAGGTACTTAATGTTTGGAATAATAGGTTAGAGGTTATGTTTTCTTTATTTTCATATTCATTGTTGCTGCAGAGAAACAAAGTTTATTTTTCGTATGTTGATTTTATACCTAGGAAATTCATGTATTTTCATCTATTAATAAGCTGGGCCATTCCGCTGTTGCTGGTGGTATGCGCATTTGAGCATAGATGCTGCTGCTGCCGCCCCAGTGAAGCACTTTAGACAGCAACTCCCAGCAGAGTGTTGTGGTCGGTGGACAAGGAACACCTCGGTGTCTCTAGCAGAGCGGCTGCTTTACATCACAGGGACAGAGAACAATGATGTGGGCCTGGTACCAGTCCCCAAAGGTGGAGCACACAGCCCAAGAGTACTGACCTGAGCTTTTTTCCCCTAACATCTTCCAGAAATGAAGCTTCTTGACAGAACCCACCACCGTGAAACCCTCAAGGGCATCAAGGAGTATAAAAGAATAAAAAATCCATTCAAAATGTAGTAACTTCAAATAGCAAAGGAACATCAGCCCACAAAGATAAGAAAGAACCAGCACAAGAACTCTAGCAACTCCAGAAACCAGAGCCTCTTCTTCCCTCCTCACTACCACATGAGTTCTGCAGCAATGGTTCTAAAGCAGGGTGAAATGGCTGCAACGAGAGACAGAGAGTTTAGAATCTGGATAGGGACACAGATCATCGAGATTCAG
>NW_022161715.1:0-11844 GCF_008728515.1 Papio anubis
CTGTGAAAGCCATCAGTTAAGGGGCCATGTCTAACTAGGAAATTTGAGTGAATTCACTTCAGATGCGTTTAGAATATTTCTGTTATATATTCGTTTTCTGCCTCATGGTGCTCAGTATTCCTTGGGTCTTGCATGGACCTTGATTTAATTCTATGAAATGTGGGAAATTTAGGTTACTTAAGGCAATCATTTTTCCTATAAATTTGTAATGTTTCTCCAAGGAGGCACAAGTTGATTGTGAAGATACTGTTGCATTAAGGAAAGACTATCTCATTGTAATTAAAGCAGTTTTTAGTTTGTATGCAGTACAAGTTCTTTAAGCTTATTTATCTAAAACATATACACACCAAATATACTGTCATGGCATATTGAAATTTAAAAGGGTTGGATATATATTTTGCTAATATCAAAAAGTTAGTATTTTGCAGACACTTATTTATTGATAAATAATTTTTTTTGAAGAACTATGTAATAAAGATTGCTTAGTCAATAAAACTAAGTAATAGTAAAAAACAAAAACAGAAAGTAATGAGAGATGATAGGTAATTAAAGTTACCTGAGTGAATAGCAAATCTCTGACATAGTGTGTTTCACGGGAGAAGAGGATATGACTTTTGTGAAGAAATAATTAATACAAACTAATCAAATTTTTATTTTATTTGCATTCTAATGAGTATAAAGTTGATTTTTAGATTTTAAGATTGCAACTCTAACCAATTGACTATAGAAGTGGTGGTTATTATCCACCGACAGAATATACAGGCTACAGAAGAAAGTCCACAGATTCATGAATGAAAATAGATTTGTATATGTTTTAAAATTTTATAATAAGAAATGTTCTCATGAATGTGTCTGTGATTAACCTTTTATAGATCAGAGGTTCCCAACAGAATCCAAACAAGAGGAAGATGAAGAAAATTCTTGTGATTCTGAGGTGCTGTGTATTATTGATGTTATTATTCTCTAAGAATATTAATACTGAGTGATGTGAAAATATAAAGTCAGAGGCTTTGACTTGGTTTTCTTACCACTGCATATGCTCAGAAGAAATTCTGGTATTTCTAAAAACATTCTTGGCTGGGCGTGATGACTCATGCCTGTAATCCCAACACTTTGGGAGGCCCGAGTTGGGAGGATCACCTGAGGTCAGGAGTTCGAGACCAACCTGGCTAATATGGTGAAGCCCTGTCTATACTAAAAATACAAAATTAGTTGGGTGTGGTGGCACACACCTCTAATCCCAGCTACTTGGGAAGCTGAGGCAGGAGAATCACTTGAACCTGGGAGATGGCTGTTGCAGTGAGCTGAGATCGTGCCATTGCACTCAGATCGGGCCATTGTACTCCAGTCTGGGTGATAGAGTGAGACTCTGTCTCCAAAAAAAGAAATATTTAAATGTCTATGTGCTAAGTAGATTACTGCTTGGTAGTGAAATTCTGATAATTTTCAGAATTAGTTTCAGACAACTGTGTAGTATAGTGTAAAAAATAAGGCTTAAAATTCACAAGTAATTCACATGAGTTCTGAGGTGAAATTTGACCAAAAGCTAAAGAATTACTCTGAGTCCACCTTTGGGCAAATATATGATTCGGTGGTATATCTAGACATACAAAAGTTCTAATTGGATTCATAGAAAACCAGTTCAAGCTGTGGCTTTGTACAACTTGAAACATAAAAGATAATGCTTTGGATTTGAAATTATTGACATATCTGTATTGTCCAGTATAGACCTGAAGGAACATTTCAGGAGAAAACAATGCATAAAGAATAGGAAACCAGTGGGACTATAATAACAATTTGTTTGAGTGTTTTAAAAAGTAGAAATTATTTTTACAAATAGACCTCTTTGAGTCTGTTTGTGGTAGCCATGCTTATGTAACATAAGTACCAAATAATAATGATGTAGTCCAAGGTCACAACTGTGGAAAGACACAGGAAGTGACTGACCTCTTAGATCCAAGCCCCTGCTGCACAGTGGTAACAGAAATGAGATGTCAATAGACAAGTTGACTTTATCTAATTTGTCCATAGACAAAAAAAGACTTTCTAATACTTGTCTGCTGTCATTTAAACATAAGATACATATAAGTTTTCCTTAGTACTTTTTCATTTTATTCAAGTACTTTTTCTATCAGCAGATATTTTATCAAAAACATTTTGATTATTTTAACTCCCCGTTTACCTAAATAAAGCGACTTCTACAATGCTCTGAGTATACTTTATATGACTTATTCTTAACATTGTCTTCATGCCATGCATCATTTTTAACACTAAGTAATTCTATAATCATGAATATTTTCAATGTTTAATACAGTATGTATTTGCAGCAGCCCTCCTCTGGAGGGGGCACCGATGCAGGGAGTCTGTCCCTTGCAGAACTCTGACCCGGCGACAGATGAATAAAGTACATTCACACACAGATATTCTGCTCTGTCAGTCCAGCTGAGGGTGTCCAAGTGGCTTACAGACTTCCTGCTGAGTTCTGTAAACAGTTGCCACTATGGCCCTGATCAGCTAGTCAGACTCACAATTATTCAGTAAGATTAATTAACAAAAGCTTGAGTCAACACCATTAGAGGGTGATTGACATTGTGGACTTCTCGAGTAAAAAGCCCTTAAGCGCCTGTGGTACATCAAAAGTTAGTCTTAAGATTATATGAGTAAACAAGCTAGCTAGGTAATCTACTCTGCCTTCCTTTATGACTACTTTAATTTGTTTAAAGGTAAAGATCAAGTTGCCTTCAACCATATATATTATCAAAGTTATACAAACTTCACGGCCTTTCAAGAAGATTTGTGTCTATTTATATAACTATCTCTATCTAATATTTTTCCCACCAGCCTGATTGAACCCCAACATGTGTTATTTCAGGTAGCAAGTGTTGTACTTTGTTTGATGTGCCTTCTTGATTTTTGGTGAGGAAGATAAAGTAAGATATTTTTAAGTGAGCTACTTTTTGAAATATACAGATGAGTGAAAAGTTTTGTCAATGTTGCTTATTTTTCATGCTCAGTAACCAAGTCAATAGCCACATGAAGATAACAGATAAACTTTGATCTAGATATAGCATGTGTGAGGTTTTCTACCAAAATGTTGTGATTTTCAATATGTGCCTATCCTTAAATCAAATTGCCTTTGAAATCAGAAATTGAGTTTAAAAAATACTTTGATTAGGAATTTTGATGCTTCTTTTGATTTTAAATTCAAAATTATCCATTGATATTACTTTTAACAGAGTCTCTTTGAGAGTTCTACAAAAGTTCAAGTGTTTATACCTGAGTCTATTGATCAAAGTGTAATGAAGCATGTAAATAGAGAAGTAGAAGGTAAGAACCATTTTTTATTTGAAAAGTCATTTAACCATATGTTTGTCTAAATGCATGAAGAAAGATATATGCTCATAGTCAGATAAAATTACCCACTAAATACATAACATTGAAAAGAGATGAGTAAAATGATGATAAGTTGTATATATTTTCAGGTTTTGGCAATAGGATATATATAGAGTACACAAAACGAACTGAATTATTTTTTGAAACCAAGATACTCTAAAAAGTGAGGAAAGTCTGGAAATAAGTAAGAGAAAAGGAGTAAAAAGGGAATGAAGAGTAAGGAAGACAGAGAGAGTACAGGGAGTTCATGAAGGAATAAGAAGCAGGTTTATATAATGGAGGTGGCAAAATAAAACACTTTTTTAAGAAACGATAGATCATGGTTAGAAAGATGGCAAGAATATAAAATGATCCTCCAGTACCAAAACTTGTCAGAAAATTATAGCTCTGCTTCTTGTTCCTTCATGAACTCCCTGTACTCTCTGTCTTCCTTAGTCTTCATTCCCTTTTATAGTCCTTTTGTCTTCCTTATTTTCTGACTTTCCTCACTTCTTAGAATATCTTGGTCTCACTAGGTTTCGCTATTACAATCACTCATGACAAATATATATTTAGTTGATGTTATCTATTCAAATGAAATAGATTTGAAAGTAAGAACATTGGCTTTATTGTTAAGAAAATGAGTTGTTTTGGCCAGGTGCGGTGGCTTATGCCTGTAATCCCAGCACTTTGGGAGGGTGAGGTGGGCGGATCACGACGTCAGCAAATCGAGACCATCCTGGCTAATATGGTGAAACCCCATGTCTACTAAAAGTACAAAAAATTAGCCAGGTGTGGTGGCAGGTGCCTGTAGTTCCAGCTACTCGGGAGGCTGAGGCAGGAGAATAGCCTGAACCCGGGAGCTGGAGCTTGCAGTGAGCCGAGATCGCGCCACTGCACTGCAGCCTGGGTGACAAAGCGAGATTCTGTCTCAAAAAAAAAAAAAAAAAAAAGAGTTGTTTTGATAAAATTGCCATTCCACAAAAATTTATTATAGACTAACGATACACAAAATCAGACGATTTATAGGAACTAAAAATATACTGAATTTATACTTGAATAATAAGATTGCTTTTTAAAATAAATACTGTGGTGACTTAACAATATAAAAGTTATTTATGTTTAATATATCTCTTGCAGTTAATTTATATATAAATATGTCAATATTGAAAGCTTATTGTAAATTATTTCCATGATGAGTTTTATACATCTTCTTGCATGAATGGATCAAGAAGCATTCAGATGGATACACTAGAGGATACAGAAATGTAGGCATATGATTACACCATATGGTTATGGAAAACAATGAATGTTTATATTTAGTATAATGACCTAAGTATTTATCCAAGCTGATCAATTCATGGCACTTCACTACAGTGAGATGTCAATTCTAAATTCAACTGAACTCATGCATTAACTATATACCTTTCCAAAGATAGGCCACATTAAAAGAGCATGATGAGGTAGCCTGTGGAATTCTAATGTGTGTTTCTTTTAGTGAGTATATGGTGTAGCATTCCATGTTCAGCTTTTGACATTTATTTTCTTATATCAGCCCTTTTTTGCGTGAAACACAATCTAAGCTTTTGAAGTCTTAACTGCATGATCTGTGAAACCTATATTTATATTTTCTTCAGTGTATTTCTGTCATGTGAGTATCCTAAAGAAAGAAACCAAAAGGAAAGCCCCCTAAACCTAAAGGAATCATTCTCAAAGCTGAGCAAGAGGACTCAATTAGATACTGTCATTGCATTCATTTGTGGTTGGTTTTGTCATATTTACCTATGATTGATAATGAAATCTCTTTTGCTTTTTAGAGTTTCCTGAAAAGCCCTCTGACTTTAAGGTATTGAATTTTATAATTTCATTTTGAATGACTTATTAACTACGTATTTTGTGAAGTATACATTCTTTATTAATCATTTTGCTTCCGAATCCATTTAGCCTGCTGTTGACATGCAAAACTCTGTTCCAAATGAAGCCTTCGAATGGAAGAATGAACAAACGTTGAGACCGGGTAAATTTTTCAATTTAACTATGAAAAGATGAATATTTCAATGTTGGATATTTTGATAGTCTTTCTATCCCTAATGCTTTATTTTTTTCAACTTTGATGAAAAGATTTGATCTAAATAATGGCAATACTGATATTTATGTTTGAAAAACTGATATTACAAGAACAGTAATTTTCAATAGTATTTTTTTAAAAATGTTGCCTTAATCTCAGTTGTTTCTACTTTTGTATCCTGAAACTGTAATGTTTTCTATTTTGAATTTGTATTAAAGATTTAAGAAGGTGGATTTTGAAACTCTACTTTTTTTTTTTTTTTTTTTAGTTCTTCTAAGCTTAATTCAAATTCCACAGTTTACTTTGGGGAACATTTATTTTACTGATATAACAATTGTGTTTTAACATTAATAACCTCATTTCAGTGTTGTCACTTTGAGAATCCTAAGAAAATCAGTAACTCTGATTACTGGACTCTTTGTGTGTGTGTGTCTGTGTGGGTGCCTGTGTGTGTCTGTTTTTGTGTGTGGTACCTTTACCTTGTAAAGATGAGGAAAATAATTAATCATTTCTTTATGAATATTTGATAAACTACACTTTTTCATATAACTGTGATTCTGAAGCATTTGGCTTTAGAGTCTTTTTACACAACTACCATTTATTGCCTAGAAGTAACCAGTATTCTAAACCAGTTTTGAAAACTATTCTTATGCATGCTTAAACATTTTACAACACCGTGTACGTGGTCATATTTAATATGTAGTTTTTCAACTTCCAATGCGTACATGGTTGCACAGTGTAATGTTCAGCAATGTTCTTTTTTGATCAGCATTATAATTTTTAGAGACATCCATAATGGACACAATTAACTGTGTTTTTTAATATTAGGTTCTTTATAAAATTCCATTGTATGACTGCACCATAGTTAATTACACAATTTCATGCTGATTAATAATAAATAAAAATGAAAACATGCAGATTTCAGAGTCTTTAAGTTAGTTTTATCTATTTTTTTAGTTATTAGAAATTAAAACTAAAATATTTAAAGTATTTCCTTGTGCAATCATACATTCCACTAACAATTCGAACTACTGTGACCCACAGATTATTGGAGCTATGGTATTACAACATGTTAGATCTGAAATGATCCAGGGTACACTTCTAAACATGAGTGAAAATGCTGACTTCCCAAAGTATGATTCGAGTTTGTTGGACCCTCTGCATGAAATGTGAACTTTAAGGATGCTGAGATCAGAAGTTAAATTTGCTTTTTAAAACCAGATATACACTTCATGGATGTCAAATGATAAACGTATCCTTAATGATGAAACGGTCTTACATTTTAGTTTTGCATGTTTGCTTTTTGCTTTAACCTGACTTAAATAGTTAAATATTTAAAACACAGGAATGCATTTTAAGTATTTATGTTTTTGGAGACAGTCTCACTCTGTCGCCCAGGCTGGAGTGCAATGGCATGATCTCGGCTCACTACCACCTCCGCCTCCTGCACTCAAGCAATTCTCCTGCCTCAGCCTCCCTAGTACACATACTCATTTGTAAACCAGTCACTAGAAATGCAAATGTTTTTACTGTGATTAGCTTAGAATAATGGTTTCTCATTTTGTAGATGAGATGGGGGTAATGAAATAATAAATATATGAATATACTTGTGTTTCTGTAGCAAGAAAGAATAAATAATGGCTATGTATAGGAAGCCAGCAATATTTTCTGCAGAGATGCATTGGAAATGTTTGAGTAGGGGAGTCACAAGATTAGATTAAGTATCAGGGCATTCTGGTCATGGTATAAACCAGAGATTGGCAAACCTTTCCTGTAAAGGGCCAAATAGGAAATATGTTAGGTGATGTGGTCCCTATCACAGCTTTTCAACTCTACCATTGTAGGATGAATGCAGTCATAGATAATGTGTGAGGAAATAGGCATGACTGTATTCCAATAAAACTTTGTCTAAAAACCATTTAGTAAGCTGAATTTGGAATTCCATAACCATGAATTCCTTGAGACAAACGTCTCGAGTCAACACCACTAGAGGGTAATTAACACTGCTGACCCCCCAGTACAAAGCAATCATGCACCCTCGGATGATCAAAGTTTGGTCTTAGGACCATATGAGTAAACAAGCTATTTAGATAAACTCCTCCACATTCCCTAGTTATTTGCTCCATTGCTGTCCACTCACAGTAAAGAGGATTAGGCTGCTTTCAGCCAAATCATTTACTGAAGTTGTGCAAACCTCTAACCACGGCCTTCCAAGAAGATTTGTGTCTATTTCCTGTAACTATCTTTATAAATATTTTTCTAATCACTTTTTCTGATCCCTGACAAGTAGGATTTCTTGTTCCCTGTGAAAGCCATCAGTTAAGGGGCCATTTCTGACTAGGAAATATAAATATAAAATAAGTTTGTATTTCCAGTGGCAATGGAAAGATTAAGCAAAGGCAGAAAATAGGTACAGTTAATATGATTTACTGATTATTGAGTTTAAAAAGCTAGGGGACAGAAAAAAATCTCAGGTCATTCATAAGTTTCCACATGGTGCATTAGCATTTACAATGCTCATGGGGAAGGAGAAGGAAACTGTCAGGTCAACAGAGAAGTGCAAACAGTCATGGAACAGACCAAAGTTTTCTTTACATATTGAGTTTAATGAAACATTTATGTGGGATATTTTCAATAAGTAATTGTATTATAGGTGTTTGTAGCTGGAGATAGTACTATGGTTGGAGATGCAGGCCTAGAATAATTTTATTACAATTATTAGGCAAAGCCATAGATCTCAATGAGCTTATCCATTATGCAGAAGATGTAGAATAAGAAGAAAGCCATTGACAAAACCCTGGGACTATCAACATTTTACAGAGTCAAAGGACTTGGTAAAGGTGACTGAGCAGTGGCTAATGAAAAGTAGGAGAGCAGTCAGAGAAAGTGATGTTGCAAATTTCTTTTAAATGTGAGAATTTCATGAGATTACTGAAAAGTCAATTGGATTTAACTTACAAGTTTTTCAGTGGTAATCTGTTCAAAAGAATTCTTTTAGAGTTCTTAAGTGTACTATTGATGTGGTTAATGTTTCTGGTGTCCAAGAAGAAATTTCCCATGATGCTACCTAACTTTTTGTAACTGAAGCAGCCAACATACACAGGGTCTGGAAAATTGTCTAGACTGGAGAGTACATGTGCCAGCATTTTTCCAGAATTGTCAAAAGCTAAGGGTCATGTGTGAGGAAAAGTGCTGTTTTTTTATGTGTTTCTTGTGGAGAGTGGAGATCTGTGTTGTCTCTCTCTCTCTGTCTCTCTCTCTCTCTCACACACACACACACACACACACACATGCACAGTACAGTAATTCACCCTTATCCACAGGGGATATTTTCTAAGACACCCAGTGAATGTCTGAAACTGTGGATAGTATGGAACCTTATACATTCATGTTTTTTCTATACATGAATATTTCTGATAAAGTTTAATTCATAAATTAGGCACAGAAAGAGATTAACAATAACTCATAATAAAATAAAACAATAACAATATATTATAATCAAAGTTAAGTGAATGTGGTCTCTCCAAGTGTCTTGTATTGTACTCACCCTTCTCACTCATATGATAATTGTGAGATGATATAATGCCTATGTGATGAGATGAAGTCAGGAGAATGAGGTAGGAGTTGTCATGTGGTGTTAGGCTACTAATTATTTCTGGCTATCTGACTACACATCAGAAGGAGGATCATCTGCTTCATGTGACCCTGGATCATTGAGCCATGATAGTGTTGATGGTTGGGATTCAGGAACAGACCATTTTGATGACTAATGGGCAGATAGCATATACAAAGGGATGATTCATGACCTGGGTGAGATGGAACAGGGTGTCTTAATATTTCATCATATTCCTTAGAATGACACACTATTTAAGACTTATGACTTGTATATTTCTGGAATCCCCCATTTAATATTTTGGACTACAGTTGGCCACAAGTAGCTGAAGTCACAGAAATCCAAACCTTCAATATTATATTGTGAAGTGTATGTTTGGTCTTCCACACTGTTTTGTGGCATACAACTCATAAAATGTTTAGAATCTCCAAAGTGATGTCTTTGTATGCTGATAATTGAGTGATAACTGACAGTCCCTAGATAGCTTCAGGAAAGGGAGCTTGTCACAAAAAAGAACAAGGCATGATTAGAGTGTTGGGACTTTCAGCCCCACCCCTAAACCTCCTAGGAGGTGACAGGAGCTGAAGATAAGGTCAATTACCAATGGCCGCAGATTTTTTCATTCATGCCTATGTAATAAAGCTTTCTTAAGAACCCAGAATGACTGGGATCAGAGACCTTCCAGAAAGCTGAATGTATGGAAGTATTTGGAGGCTGATGTGCCCTGGGAGGGCATGGAAGCTCCATGCCTCTTCCCCCATAACTTGCCATATGCATCTATTCATGTGTCTCCTTTGTGATACCCTTTATAATAAACTGGTAAATGTGTTTCCCTTCATCTTTGGGGCACTCTAGCATGTTAATCAAACCCAAAGAGGGAGTCTTGAGAACCCCAACTTGAAATCAGCTGGTTAGAAGTTTCAGAGACACAGATTTGCAATTGGTATGGGAAGGCAGTCTTGTGAGACTGAGCCTTCAACCTGTGGAATCTGAGACTATTTCTAGACAGATAGTGTTGGAATTGAATAGAGGACAACCAGGTGGTTTCTGCTACAGAATTGATTGCCTACTTGTTGGTGGAGAAAATCCTCCAAACATTTGGTCGCAGAAGTCTTCTGTTTTGATGTCTGTGGTGTGAGAGCAGAGGGAAATCATGTGTGTGTGTTTCTTTCTATAAGTAGAGCAGATCAAGAGAGACTACTGTATCCTCTGTTCTAACTGCTGCAAGTTCATTTGTCTAGAAATTATACTTTCTAAGGTTGACACTGTCCACTTATACTAATTCTGCTAATAATACAATTTTCTGTCAGTCTTATAGAATTCTGTTTGTATTATGGCTATTGTACACTGTAGTTCACTTTTAGATATCAAATTGTGCTAAATTCGATTTTTCCTCTCATTTGAGAACTATAAAGGAGGGGAAATAATAGTTCTTAATGCATCAATTTTCTACCAGTAGTATACTTAATAATAATTTTACTATAGTCTTAATGTATTGTCCCAAAGGAATGCTGTATATCAAATTATCTCAGTCTTTATAACAAAGCATCTGAGTATTATGCTTTTTTATACAATATCTGGATCATGTATGAAAGTGTGCATGATTCTTTTAAATTAAGTTAAAGTATCATGATGTCTCCCAGGCTACTTTCAGACTCCTGGGCTCCTCCGGTGATCCTCCTGCCTCACCTTCCCAAGTAGCTGGGATTACAGGCATGTGCCATCATGCCCTCTTATGTTTTTAATATTCTGTATTTTCTATCTATATTTGTTGATTTAATGTATTTTACTTTTTCTCTTTAATAGTGCATGTGAGTTCTGTAGAGTCTATATTCAGGTAAGACTTTATGGTTTTTTAAAACGTATATTTTAACTCAGAACATATAGAGGAAAGAAATCACTATCTGTTGAGTATTCTACTCTGGGCTAGACAACATATTATGTGCTTAATATTTATCATCTCACATAGTCATCACACAGCTTTGTAAAACATCTGTGCTACTATCACCTACTTTGTATTAGTCAGTCAAATGTGGTTCAGAGAGGTTGATTAATTGGTCTATGATTTCATAGCTAAAAAGTAACTGACCCTTGAGTTTGCCATCAGCCTACCTTGCTCCCAAATCCCTTCTCTTGCCCCTCAGCACAGATTGATGGGTACCTGTGCATCATTAGGATCAAGGTCCAGGTTCAGATGGGATGAATTCACAAAGTCACATTTTGTCATATGTTAACTCTTTTTAGAGATTTCCCTTAGAACACTGGTTAATCCAAGACTTTGTTCTAACATGTTTAAGAGTTAAAGAGGTATAACAGTACCTTGTTTTTATCATCAAAGTTTTTAGAGCAGATCTGACTTAGCTGTGGTGACAAGACATAGGTTTTTGTTTCATAAGCAAGACCAGGTAAATCCTGTAGATGAATTATTTTACTCTTATTGGAGAATATCTACGTAGAAATATGCTAATCATATTTAGAGGCTGTTTCTTATACATTTCTCGGTTTACTGACTTCCCAGCTTAGTTTTTCTTCAAAGCAGTACCCTGCCTAGTTGCATGAACTCTTCTTTTTTTTTGCTAGAGTCTTTTTTTCTTCTTCCATGACTTTTCTATGATCTTTTCCTAATTACTTTCTTCTCTGCTTTCCTTGGTGTTCTTTTCTTCTATTATTTTATTGCTTTCTACCAGCCCCATTTTTCTATAGGTAAAATTAAAAGTACATGGAATTTTAGGATTTTAAGGACTCTTGGAGACTAATCAAAATACTTTCATATTTCAACCTGTATTTAATA
>NW_022161716.1:0-11828 GCF_008728515.1 Papio anubis
AATAGAGCTGCTCTAAAAATTAAGTGAATTGGTGCATATAAGGTATTCAGAACAATGCTTGGCACATGGCAGAGTTCAACAGACACGTAATGAACAGAGTAACTTAGCAATTAGTAAATATACTCATCCAGGCCAGGCGTGGTGGCTCACGCCTGTAATTCCAAAACTTTGGGAGGCTGAGGCGAGAGGATCACTTGAGCCCAGGAGTTTGAGACTGGCATGGGCAACACAGCAATATTCCATCTCTAAAAATGTGTTTCTGTAACATATATGTATATATACACCCATATATTCACAGTGTATTTATAATACACAAAATAGCGGAATACAGACTTAACTATTCACAATGGTTACTTCTAAAGAAGGGGAAATGCAAATTTCAGCTTTTTATGCTACACATATATTCTTGTATCATCTGAAATATTTAAGCAAATTGTATGTATAAATTTGCCCCAAAATACATAGCAGAACAATGTAGTTTTGACTCAAAAATCTTCAAATCATGATGGAATTGTCCTGTGAAAGTAAAGTTATAGAGATGAAAAGTCTCCCTCCAGCCTAAATGCTCTTTCATATGACCTATATTACACACACCAATGCAGACGCCCCAATCCTTTCCCCACTGTCATAAGAATTTTTCAGTGAACTGTATTCCCCTTTACAAACTAGATGATAGTTAGAGTTACCAGGCAAGAACGTGGATCCAGTTCTGCTTTTTCAAAGCCCAATGTTCCTCACATAATAGCAATGCATTCTTCAACCGGTCAACTGCCCCCAACACCTGAGCTCTCTGTTGTACACAACTCAGCGAGGCCTGGGAGAAAGCAGGTGCAAATTTCACTTACTCAGTAACAACACATCCCACCTGATTCCTCTGCTGGGCTAGTTCTCAAGTCATCTTTTTCTAAGCTTTCATTCGGCTCTACCACATGTACCTAGCCTGGGTAAAACACTTGACCAGGTTTCTTTTTTTTTTTTAGACGGAGTTTCACTCTGTCTCCCAGGTTGGAGTGCAGTGACACCATCTCGGCTCACTGCAACCTCTGCCTCCCGAGTTCAAATGATTCTCCTGCTTCATTCAACCTCCCAAGTAGCTGGGACTACAGGCATGCCACCACATCCAGCTGGACTCTTGTATTCTTAGAAAGATGGGTGCTCACCATGCTGGCTGTGCTCGCCTCAAACTCCTGACTTCATGATCCTACCAGCCTCCCAAAGTGCTGGGATTACAGATGTGAGTCACCGCACCTGGCCTACTTGACCAGTTTTGTTCCTGAATTAAACCTATTACTATCAATAATGTCAATCAGTGCCATTTCATTCACCATATGACACACACACACAAAGCACTTCATACTCGCTCCACCTATCTGCTTTGCTGCAATGGCCACAGTGTTCCCATCTTACATGAGAGGCACAGAAAGACAATGATTTCTCCAAGGTTTTGTATTCACAATCAGTGGCAGAACCAACATGCCCAACCAGGTCTGGCCAAGGTCTGTGTTTCAGCCACACCAATTCGGGTTGCTGCCTCTAAGGCTCAATGGGCAAGTAACAGATCAATTCAATGCAGAGGCTTCAGGAAATGCCTTCCAATCGCGGGTACAATGGACGGTTCAAGCCTCAGGAGGGGAGGCGGGTGGAATCAGCACACAAATTCCTGCTAGGTCTCATGAAGGGCACAGACTATGTATTTTGTGCCTTGCTTTGCAGGTGAAATGTCTCCTGCCCCTGTACAACAGCTTTGTCCTCTCCACATAAAAGTACAACTGAGTTCTCAGTAGCAGTGATCACTGCTCCCACACACCTCGACTGGTGTCCCAACAGGTGAATACACAGTCTTCTTTCTCTATGTCTGCGCTGCCCCATCTGCCAAGCATCGAAAACTACACACAGGATTTCGTACAAACATAACGATATGGAGGTGATTGCTTCATCTTTGTTGAAAACTTACTGCAGTGTTGTAAAAAAGATAATTCAGGAAAAGCTGAACATTTGAGACTCCACGCAGTGACCTGCCATGCAGCGGCCACCAGCAAATCCAGCCCCACGGATAACTGAACGCCGCCTCACTTTGGGGCTGCCCACTTGCAGTTCAAGCAGGTCGGTGAAACCGCCTCAAGCGGCAGTCACCTGTTCCTTATTGCATGTAGTGACCTGCCACGCAGGACCACCAGCAAACCCAGCTCCACCATCCAGGCTCCTGTGGATAACCGAACCCCCAACCCCCACCTTGGAGCGTCTTCCACCTGCGGTTGTGAAGGGGGCCGAGAAACCGCTCTCAAGGGCACTCACCTGTTTCTTATTGCACGTAATGATCTGCCGCTAAGGGCCACCAGCAAACCCAGCCCACCGGCCCAGGTTCTGCGGTAACTGTCCCTGTCCCCCGCTTCCTCCTGGGGTGTCTGGGAGGCTCAGAAACTGCCCTCCAAGGGCACTCATCTGTTCCTTATTGCACTAATACCTCATTTACAGAAATCCACTTTGACTTTCCAGCACTGTGCAGTTAGGACATACTTAGCATTCTGCTTGCAGCTACAAGAGCTTGAGGTCACGCCCACCTCACCAGTATCCCAGAGACCTGCACTATCCCACTGTGTTTAAAAATTCCAAAATACTCCTTCAAAATGCACAAGGATGAAGCTGTACATAAAATGCTAAAAACCTTCAAGTGAAACAAATATCTTCAACAGTTTGATACAATGACACATCTGCCAAGTTGTAAAGCCTCATGCATTTATAACATTTTATGTACGGTCAAATGGTTCGTTAATAAATTATGAGAATCTCTAAGAAACAGGTTTCTTTCTGGCATTAGAGATGACCAAAGGAAAACGGGCCTCTGGGCTGGCTTAAGTGGCCTGTAGAGGCAGACATATCTGCTGACACAACCAAGCTCCTTCCCACCCATCGGCCTCATCCCAGGCCCTCACCCGATGCCTGCAGGCTCCCTGGAGGAGCAAGCTGACTCCTCACATTAAACGTACACAGCACACACTGCATAGAGTTCAAGGCACGAGCAGGCCACCACGCTAAAAAATACCAATGCCAGGCCCACGCCAGGTGATGGTGGTTTTCACTCCATCCCAAAGCCCCACATGTATGAGCTTTGCACATGATACTAAAAGGATTTTTAGACCTCAGGACATACTCTCTTGTTTACTTTATGCAACAAAGTTAAAAGACTATCACTCAGATATAGGCTCTGAAACGGTGGAATAATTACTAGAACAGAGCCTCTGCCAGATTGCAGGATTAGCACTTGGGACAACACTGCGACTGTCCACAATAAACCTATCCAGACCAGAAGCTCTCCCCAGACTGTCATTTCTGTGATTTCTGTAAACAGGTATTACTGCAATAAGGAATAGATGAGGCCTTGCAGGGCAGTTTCTGAGCATCCCAACCACACGGCCAATGCTCAGGCTGAACAAGCCTCACCACCTCCAGAAACACCATCCCCGCCCCAGGTGCCTGGCTCCCTTTCCAAAAACTAACAAACCCGAAAAAGACAGTTCTGTGTAGAAAACACAAACTTAAGCATTCCTCTTCCCAGTTCAGGCTGTAGGAAGCTCGCTCGCCCTCACCGTAGTTCTGATCGTGGCTTGGTTCCATAAGAAATAAAGTCAGAATTCTAGCCCTGCCTCAAGCAGTGTGCGGTGGCATACAGACCTTCAGTTATATGAGGAAAGGCGACGGAGCCCCTTCCTTTCCAGTAAAACCGCACAGTTCCCTGAACCCCGATGCCATCCCCACACCACTGTGAACACCTGACAGAGCAATACTAACATGCACCTTTAGTGGGCTAGTTTTCTCCAAATTAAATCACCCCACCTTTAGCACCCTAAACACTGGATTCATTTTCTCACATTTCTGGAAGCTGAGTCCAAACAGGTCCCACCATCTAACAGTCAAATGCCGGGCAGGGCTGGCTCTGGGAAGCGACCGCCTTCCTGCTCTCCCCGCAGCTCTAGAGGCTTCCTCGCGATCCCCGTCCATGTATGGCACCCACTGCTCAGGGACCCACAGCTGCTCTGACGGCCCCCTCAACTGGAAGACGAGAAATGCTCGGAGATCGGGATTCAGTGCCAGGCCCAAGCCCCCATCTCTTCCCATAGCTCCTCACACACCCCGTGAGCTAATAGATTCCACTTTAACCAGTGTCACCTGTGTAAGGGGTGCATGTGCCTGGCCAGAACTGCTTAACTCGCCCACACAAAATTCCTGAGAATAAACTCACAGGCCATGGACCACTCCACAAGCACAGTGACCACTCACTAGGGACCTTCCACGCCCCAGCAGAGCCCTCCGGTGACTCCTTGTGAGCTCAGACTGGCGGCAGGGGTCTGCAGCGCCAGAGGGCCCTGGATAAAAAAGACAGCTCCCATGTCGGGAGGCACCCGCCCGCGGTTGAGTTCCCAGTACTTTAATAGCCCAGGTGGACAAGCCGCGGCACATGCAACCCCATCACCAGAATAATGGCTACACGTGGCGAGTGCACGGGTGGCCACCACTCAGCCCAGCTGGCCGCTAAGCACATCACCACAGACGCCTAATCAGACTCAACTGCTGGAACAGTCCCTTGATCGCCCCCAAGAACATTCTGGATCACAATCTGTATAGTGATTATGAATAGGCCACATGTGGCTGAATGTTTTTACAGGAGGAGGACGCCACAGCTGGACTGACCCCACAGCTGGATCTGGCTGGACTGAGAGCATTTCCCACTGTACATTCTTACAACACCATTTTATTTGCACTTTATTAAACTTCTATGGCTTTTTTCTGCTTATCTACTTTATGGGAGTGTTTCTTGCTCTATGACTGTGGTGATATTCTCGTTACAACTATCAATGTGTAAAATTAGTTGGTGACGCCTTATCATTAAACATCATTGCTAGCAGTCAGAGGGTGCACTCTTAACCCGAGGTTTCTTTTCCTTCTCTCTGAGCCAAACCTACCTTGACTCAAAGAAAATGGCACACGGAGAGGGGCTGGATCTCCAGCGCCCACGTATGGGGAGCTCCTGGGGAGCAGGATATGGAGGGAGAAGCCCTGGGTTATGGCACTGTCGTACTAAAGAAAAGTCTATTTGGGTAATGTAAGCACCAGACTTAAGAGATTAAGCAAACCATGAAAAGAACTGATTAACTATTGTGCCCAAAACAGAACTAAACTCCCTTTAGTTTGAATTGGAAAAGCATGATGATCAGGATACAAAAAAAAAAATGACACATTATCTGAACACAGGGGACAAATTGGCCACTGTCTCCTCTGTGTCAGTGGGAGCCTCGCATCTAAGCCGGGATTTTAGAAGGTTGCTACTTCGGGACTGAAAGGTATCCTTAACCCTAGTTTGTAAGCAAGTGGAGCAGAAATGCTTCAATTATTTCCAAGGTTTAGCTGCAAAACTCTGCAACTCTCACAACCATTTTAATTGGTGTAATTTTAAAGTGACCTTCCAGTCTGTTGGGCCGGAGTATCTAACGGCTTAACCACGGGTCAGGTTGGAAAATTTTCCAATTGCTTTTGTTTTTCCTACTGAAGATGCATTTGAACGTTCTGTAGTTTGCAGCGGCTGGTTCTGATGTTTGGCCCTGAGGAGGCCCGGAGTTTCCACAGAGGAAGAATCTGAAACCCTGCCACTTGAGTGCTGTCTAAGCAGATGAGACTCCCAACCCGAGGGCCACTGACGGACTCAGCATGGCTGCCAGGGTCAGCCCGATGCAACGGCCAGGTATTTGCCAGTTACAAACAACATAAGACACCCAGGTGTACACACACGCTCTGTACACGCTCACATCTGTCCACATGCCAACACCAACCCACAACCCCGGAGGTGTGCACACACGCTCTGTACACATCTGTCCCTGCCAATGCCAGCACACATTCTGTAGGCACTCACATCTGTCCCTGCCAATGCCAGCACATATCCCCAAGGTGTGCACACACGCTCTGAACACACTCACATCCCTCCCTGCCAATATGAGCACACATTCCCAGGGGTGCACACAGGCTCTGCACATACTCATGTCTGTCCCTGCAGCCTGAGTCAAACAGTCACAGAGAGGCAGAGGAGGAGGAAGAAGGATGCGATGGACACTAAGGTCCTGGGCCGGTTCCTCCCTACCGGAGAGAGACCCCATGTGATCCCAAGCATCACTCAATTCTTCCGCTTCCATCTCCATCCTCCTTCAATAGGGATCAGGAGGATGCCCACCGCACAGAGCTGTGTGATGAGCATGAACAGAAGATGGCAGGAGCTCACGCCAAGGTGCTGAGCACGGGGCCTACGGAGTGCTTCTTTCTGCTGTGGCTGACATCATCAAACAAGAGACTGATACAGCTTCTGCAGAGAATGTCACTTGCTGAGAAACTGAAACGTGTGACCTAGGAGCCTGTGAAGGTCTAAGAACAAACCAACAAACCAAACGGTTTTGTTTGTTTTTCAAACACCATAGCCTGTTTTTTCTTTTTTTTCATGCTCTACCTTGGGTATCATTTAGTTTAATTTCAAAGTAAGTCCAATAATTACACAAAATCACAGGACTGGAGTATACTGGAGCATTGTTTCACTTCATGTCCTCCAGCCTTTAGACACATTAAGGAAAGACATGACTCCAGGATTCCCATTAGAAAGGCTGCCCTGAGGCACCTGCTGGGCAGCCAAATTGCACGTTGATGCTGCCCCAAGCTGCTTGGATGAAGGAGAACATTCCGGAGGGGTCTCCCTCTCTGCCCCTTGTCCAGGAGAGAGAAGGTTGGGGGAGAAAGGTGAGAGAAGATAGGAAGAAGGAGGGGGAAGGAGGGAGAGGAGGAGAGAGAGGGAGTGGAGAGAGGAGGGGAGGGAGGATGGGGAAGGGAGGAGTGAGGCATGTTCCATCCACCAAGGCAGCTACACTGCAGAGAGAATGGAGGGTGTGTTGCCTCTCAGGACAGCAAGTTCAAGCTGTTTATAATTGTTAGCGTAAACAGTGACTAGCTAAGGACAGGGCTGTAATTGGAGTTGACGTTTTATTTTCATAGTTGGTATTGGGGACCTGACCTAAAGCACCGTGCCTTGCCCTTTTACATGTAATTATGTTTCTTTCTCATACTTGTCTATTTGATCAGATGCCCTGATATTGACTCAGAATATGACGTAGTAGGATACCCCTACCAGAGTAACGGCCAAACTCATAGTTCTAAAATGCAATTCGCTCAGGACCGGCTTCTAACTCTGGGTGGGAATGTTAAGCTCCAGTCCAGTCTAATTCAGTAAGCATTTATCAAGAAACTTCCTAGACCAAGAGCTCTGTTAGACACTGGGTATGTAAGAGATGGGATACTACGTGGAATTAGAATCCTCGAGAAGCTCAAATGCTTCCATTTAATTCCCCTAATGCAAGTACTAAGCCTCAACCTGATGGCTGTAATACCTAAATTCAATTTTTCTTTATTCCGTGCCTCTACATAACAAAGCATGTAACAATCACAGAGGAATGATTCTGTGTTGACTATCTAGAAAGGGACAGGAAGATACTCTGATCATGGACACTGTCTCCGCCCCCAGGAGCCCGTGAGGTGGCTGCACAGAGCACACGCGAAGATTCAGGAACATGAGCGTCAGGTGATGGGAGGGGGCAGGGAGGCAGCAGACCAGAAAGATGCCTGGCCGAGAGGCCGCTTGCAGCCAGGCTGGCCGGGAAGGTCACGGGAGTGGGCGCAGGCATCTCCCTCTCCAGCCGCACTTGGTTTTCATGAGAGGACGCTGCACGGAAGGATGCACACCGCTCGCCGTGGCTTGAGGGGAGGAGGGGAGGGACATAGGCCGCACGGCTGGCCCCACCCTTCTCGTCTCCTGCCCCCTATGAACTTTCTGCCAGTAACCAGCCCCCAACGGGGAGAAATGGGGTGGCGAAAGAGGTGGACAGACTTGGCTTCCATGGAATTCACAGAGATTCCAGTCATTAAAATCCCTTCTGAGTTTTCATCTGAAAACTTTGCCAATGTACTTAGGACAAGAGGCAGAAGACAGCCAACACAACCGGGCTCAAACTGCCACCCTCTTCTCTTCATCCACCCACCCTCCTGGGCCCCTGAGTGTGGAGAGGAAACCACGAGCTGCACAGTCAGGTGCAGCCCCTGACCAGAGGAGGAGCCAAGACGGGCAGCCCCCCAGCACGTGGGATGGCAGGATTCAGCAGGTCAGTCCCAGGGCTCCCAAGCAGAGAAGGCCTGGGGCTCCTCAGCTGAAGTTTTCATGTCCCTCTCTCACAAAGTCGAGAAGGACTGAGGGATCACGCTTCACCTGGTGGCTCGCATGGCCGATGTGGTCTCAGGCTGCGGGTGAGACCCTCTAGGAAGCCTCCAGACAGTGGCGAGAATCACGGCCACGAGTACCCAGCTGCCCCAAACTCAAGCATAGCCTGAGGAAGCAGCGCCTGCTCAGATCCCCATGCAGGCTTGGGGTGCGGCACACCGATGAGGCACACGCACCAGAACATGGCACTTTAAGTGGCTTGTGGGGTGTAGGGAACACAAAGTGTGGTGTGGAGAAGCTCAGAAGTCACTCCCACCAGCCCGCGGGACCTCGACGGCTCCCTTGGACATGGCTGGAGTCTCTCCAGGGCGCCCAAAGTCCCAAGGATGAGGTGAGCCGGTCTTGCTCTGGAGGAAGGCCCCTGACAAGTATCCTGAACATGCAGGTACACAGCTGGCTGATCACATCTGAAGGGACCTGCTGAGCCACAGCCAGGACGCCAGAGAGAATCCAGATCAACACACCCTCACGAGGGCCACCAAGCCACGAGAAAACTACGAAGCTGTGAAGACGGAGGTGTGCACGGGCTGGGAGAATCCTGGGAGGAGCCGCGACTGGGGACCAGGAGGACGGAGGGCTGGGCCCCACAAGCATCGAGGGAGGCCAGCTCCCAGACCCTCTGCACCCACAGCTGCAGGCCTGGCTGGCAACACGACTCCTGTCTGCAGGGGCCCAGGAGCACGTGGTGTTTGGCAGGAGCTGCCTCCTGGAGTCGCGACCATGGGTAATCAGCCATTTGCAGGTGTACCTGATATCAACGATGACAATCAACCATGCCACCCTGAATTACAGCCACATGTCCTCAGCGGTCACTCTTTATGCTGACAATCACAAAGAGCTTGAACTCTCAAGGTCCCAAGAGGCAACAAGCTCCTTCATCACGGCAGCAAGCCTCTGTGCAGCCCTCCACTCCACGCCAAGCTTCCTCGTCAAAACATGAAGTCCCATGACGGTGACTCAGAGCCAGCCCAGTAGCTTCAGTGCAGAAAAAATCACAAAAACTCAAACCCCCCAAACATGGGCAGCTGGTAGAGCCGACTCCTAAATTCAGCCTGTTCGAGGCTTTCTGGGCTAGCACAGCTCTGATAACAGGCTTGCGCCTGCCCCGGCAAGGGCTACAGGAGGCCAGGTTCTTTCATTCTGCAGCCTCACGCGGGCTTCCGCCCCCGGCCTCGGTGGCCTGTGCCAGACAGCATGACAGCCCACAGTGAACACTGGGCACAGCCGCGAGCAGGCTTGGGGAAGAAACAGAAAGTGACCTCTAAGCCCCGCGAGAAGATGCTGGCCACGCACGGCTCACGTACCGCGGTCAATCACCGGGCAACGAGCTCTAATAGTTCCAGTAAATGCAGCCCTTGAAAATCATGCGGAACTTTGTGACTACTCACAGGTAGGTAGCTACTGCCTGGAGACAATAAAGGTAAAGCAAATTAACCTGAAACTGCATATTATAAAACTTATTTTTAAATGATGGCGCTTAATTTGAAAGACTCCCAAAGAATACGCATTAGAAAGTGACAGAGTGAAACCGTGAGGTTGACCACAGGAGTTCCGGAAATGTCACCAAATGTTGTGTCAAAATCCGGGAAAACAGAAGAACTGCACCCGATGAAACATTCCGATTAATCACTGAAGTCCCTCCCACATACTAAGCTATGTAAAAGTGTTCCCAGAAGGTAAAGTGAGCAGGAGGGCTGTGAACACACGAACAGGGGAGCCACTTCGGCCCACGACCACAACAAAAGAAACGCTAATGAGTGACCTACCTACTGGAGTCCAGGGCTCTGGCGTAGCTGGGACGGGACACTCAGGTCCCACTGTCCAGATGGGGAAACCAGGGTGTGTAAACACTGGTGGTCGTCCCAGGGTGCAGAGCTAGTGAACAGTGGTTCATACTGCCACAATCCCAGCTGCCAGGTTTGGGGGCTCTCGACAGAATCCTGTTGATTTACTCTGGGTAAAAGCGAGACGGGTAGCATTCTCCCAAAGGCACCTGAGAAGTAGTGTTACCCTCCATCCCCTGTCCCCAGCGTTACCCTCCATGCCCCTGTCCCCGGCCTTACCCTCCGTCCCCCTGTCCCTGGTGTTACCCTACGTCCTCTGTCCCCAGTGTTGCTCACCATCCTCCTCACCTCCAGGCCCCTCTCCCTGTCCTCCCTCATTTTCCTGTTCAGCCAGAGCACATCACATGTCTCTTCCCTTTTCAAGAGGCTCAGCTGCACCCAGAGGCATTCCAGCCTATTCGGGATGGGGCACACACCCTGGGGAAATGCCAGCACAGGGCCGGAAGGGCCTGAGACCCTCTCACTGTCGCCCAGGAAGGATGGAACAGCCCACGGTCACGCTGATTGTCAGGCAGGATGAAAACTTCTGTGTCCGAAATGTTCTTTTCACTGGAACTGTTCGGACCATTCGTGAACGAATCAGTTAAATACCAGCAAGTGCCACTCCCACTTATTCTCTGCCTACAGTTTTCCACCCACCAGCAACCACACTCCTAGGAATTATCCCTAACGCAGAATCAGCGCCTTGTGCCTTTAGGAAAACCTCTTTCTCTCCAGCTTTGTCCTCCTTCCACAAAAGGTGCCTCTGACTGCCTCACTCACCGTACCAGGATTTCACTCGGCTGCGGAGGAAAATCTGCGTGGGGCTCAGAGGTGGGTGGTCCCTGCATGGGCAGCAGGTCTGTGACATCCTCCGAGGAGCCTGGCCCAGGTCTGCCTCACACGCCAGGACTCTGCCTTCTGGCCCTCGGGCCCCCGAAGCTGCTTTCCCTCCAGGTGTCATGCCCCGGGCAAGAAGGCCGGACAAGGGCCCAGGGCTGCTGTGGGTCGGGAAAGCCTCCTGACACCTCCCACTCCAGGACCCCCCATCAGCATCCCAGCATCTGGACCTGTGTCACCAGCCGCTCCGCCGTACAAGAGAATTGGATTTTCAGCTGGGTGTGCTGCTTCCCTAAACAAAGTAGGGTGTTGTTACTCAGGAAAAAGGAAAAAATTGGCATCTTCTTGGCAACCCCGCGACATCCAGCCACCGGTTCTCACCACCCCAGAGATGTCCATCCAGGGCAGATAGTGTCTTCAACCAAGCGCCACTGACCCAGAAGTGCAGTAATTAGTACACTTTCACCAGAATCACCCACTCCTTCACCTTTACACCCAAGAAAAACATGTTTGCCAGGCAAATTAGATGTCCAGGAGGTGTAAGGAAACCCCAAGCCTGCTTTAAGCCTCAGACTTTTGAGACCGTTGAGGGCTGTGCGCACAAGAGCAAGGCTGCACCCGAAAGCTCTGCTCCTGCCGGACGTCATGAACAGACCACACGGCTCAGCCACATGGACCCTTCCAGGACTTCACGAGAGGGACCTCTGTGGTATATGCAATGATGTGCACTTCGTTCAGCCTCGAACAGACCACGCCCTCGTTACAGGGTCGGTGGTCCACCTCCTGCCATCAGCCCCCCACCTCACCGAGGGTCTGTGTCTGCATCTGAAATAACTTTGCTGTTTTACCTGGGTACCAAAATG
>NW_022161717.1:0-1637 GCF_008728515.1 Papio anubis
CTCCGCTGCAGCAGGGCCTCCTCGGTGGCCTCCCAGGCGCTGCTCCTCTCGGTGCCTCCTTTCCAGCCCTGAATGCTCAGACCTCTGTGGGGCTGCGGGATCCATCTGGCTTCATGCGCCCCCTTCCCTTCAGCCGCCCATCCCTGCCCCTCCTCACCTCAGCCAGGCGTGGCTTCTCCTTGAAAACTCAGCCTTTCCTTCCCCCAAATGGTCACAGCTCTGATGACACATTTCCTTTCTGATCTGGTGCTGGACATGTGGCTTCTCCAGGAGGCTGAGCTGCAGGTCCCAGTCCGAGTCACGGCCCGGCCTCAGAGTGGGGCCTGGCATGTGTGAGGCTCAGGGCCTGGTGTGTGTGTGGTCTGTGCTCTGGTGTGTGTGTGGCCTGGGGCCTTGTATGTGTGAATATGTGGTGCCCAGCCTGCAATGTGTGTGGCGGGGTCTGGGCAGTGACTCCGTGTGTGTGTGCTCCCTCCCTCCCCATCATGTTCTTCCTGGTCTTTGCTGAACTGAAGATTTCCAGAGCCTCAGCATCCCGCTGGCCGGATCGTGTGCCCTGAGGAACCGCACCACAGATCGCAAGGTCAGTCCTGAGATGCGGCCTTCCCTGTCTGTGAGACGTGCTGATCTGTGCCTCCAATTTCGCCTTTCTTTGGAGTGATCCTGTAACGACTGGCTGAGTAAATGGGGTTTTGTGTGTGAAAACGTTTTAGGAGTGGCGGGGCGATGTTGCTGCTGTGAGAATGAAGCAGAAGTTAGGATATGTGTGCAGATGCTCTTTTAGTCTGCTTTTACTGGGCAGTGTCACTGACGATGTTGAAACTATGTCCCTGCAGACGCTGTGCTTGCTGGCCTCCCTCTTTGGCGGGAAGATTGCCGTGTTGGAGATCGACCCGGCCGCGCTGGTCAGGACTCAGCAGTGCCCCGGCCTGAGGCAGAGCCTCTCGGTGCCAGCCAGGTAGAGTGTCTTCAAGTGTGGAGTGTGTGTGCATGTTCACCAAGTAAGTGGCATTTGGATTTCTTTCTGTGTTCAGAAATAAAGTTTAGGAAACTCTGAGCTCTACCAACACTGTTTGGAAGAAACATTTGTTCATGCTGTTGCTTCTGTCTTGTTGAAAGAGTTGATAGTTTATTTTAATTGAAACACTATTTTACTTCAGAACAGGATGTACGTTGTAAAGCAGCACTTTTATTAAGAATATATTAATTTTTTCCTACAAGGATAAGAATACGCTTGACAGTTTTCATTTTCAAATACTGTTATGTCCGTAGCTGCGTGAATTAGTCATTTGTAACTGTCTTTAAAGTGTGTATGTCACTGAAACGTTTCTATCATATTGTTGTTTGCGCTCCTAGTTTCATGTGGCTTGTATCTGTTTCAGCTCCTGTGTCCTACCGACCTCTCCACTGTATCTGGGAATTGCCAAGGAGAAGAGCCCCAAGGCTGCTAGTGGACGGCGATGTGGTCAGTACGGGGTGCTGTGAAATCTAAGAATACAAGGCTGATGCGTTCTTATTGTGGTTAGGGCTGCTGCATTGTTTTGCGAATTCCTGTTTGTTAAAATACGCATTCCGTACTTCCTTCCATCCTTCCCTCCTTCGTGGCTCTGCCTCTTACGTGTTTGTTCCGTGTCAGC
>NW_022161717.1:2192-11818 GCF_008728515.1 Papio anubis
CTCTGTGGCTGCCACCAGCTGCACCCTTTCTGCTCAGGAGCCCAGGCGACTTCTGAAAAGCAGGCTGGATTCTGTCCCTCTCCGCTGCAGCAGGGCCTCCTCGGTGGCCTCCCAGGCGCTGCTCCTCTCGGTGCCTCCTTTCCAGCCCTGAATGCTCAGACCTCTGTGGGGCTGCGGGATCCATCTGGCTTCATGCGCCCCCTTCCCTTCAGCCGCCCATCCCTGCCCCTCCTCACCTCAGCCAGGCGTGGCTTCTCCTTGAAAACTCAGCCTTTCCTTCCCCCAAATGGTCACAGCTCTGATGACACATTTCCTTTCTGATCTGGTGCTGGACATGTGGCTTCTCCAGGAGGCTGAGCTGCAGGTCCCAGTCCGAGTCACGGCCCGGCCTCAGAGTGGGGCCTGGCATGTGTGAGGCTCAGGGCCTGGTGTGTGTGGCCTGGGGCCTTGTATGTGTGAATATGTGGTGCCCAGCCTGCAATGTGTGTGGCGGGGTCTGGGCAGTGACTCCGTGTGTGTGTGCTCCCTCCCTCCCCATCATGTTCTTCCTGGTCTTTGCTGAACTGAAGATTTCCAGAGCCTCAGCATCCCGCTGGCCGGATCGTGTGCCCTGAGGAACCGCACCACAGATCGCAAGGTCAGTCCTGAGATGCGGCCTTCCCTGTCTGTGAGACGTGCTGATCTGTGCCTCCAATTTCTCCTTTCTTTGGAGTGATCCTGTAATGACTGGCTGAGTAAATGGGGTTTTGTGTGTGAAAACGTTTTAGGAGTGGCGGGGCGATGTTGCTGCTGTGAGAATGAAGCAGAAGTTAGGATATGTGTGCAGATGCTCTTTTAGTCTGCTTTTACTGGGCAGTGTCGCTGACGATGTTGAAACTATGTCCCTGCAGACGCTGTGCTTGCTGGCCTCCCTCTTTGGCGGGAAGATTGCCGTGTTGGAGATCGACCCGGCCGCGCTGGTCAGGACTCAGCAGTGCCCCGGCCTGAGGCAGAGCCTCTCGGTGCCAGCCAGGTAGAGTGTCTTCAAGTGTGGAGTGTGTGTGCGTGTTCACCAAGTAAGCGGCATTTGGATTTCTTTCTACGTTCAGAAATAAAGTTTAGGAAACTCTGAGCTCTACCAACACTGTTTGGAAGAAACATTTTTTCATGCTGTTGCTTTTGTCGTGTTGAAAGAGTTGATAGTTTATTTTAATTGAAACACTATTTTACTTCAGAACAGGATGTACATTATAAAGCAGCACTTTTATTAAGAATATATTAATTTTTTCCTACAAGGATAAGAATATGCTTGACAGTTTTCATTTTCAAATACTGTTATGTCCGTAGCTGCGTGAATTAGTCATTTGTAACTGTCTTTAAAGTGTGTATGTCACTGAAACATTTCTATCATATTGTTGTTTGCGCTCCTAGTTTCATGTGGCTTGTATCTGTTTCAGCTCCTGTGTCCTACCGACCTCTCCACTGTATCTGGGAATTGCCAAGGAGAAGAGCCCCAAGGCTGCTAGTGGACGGCGATGTGGTCAGTACGGGGTGCTGTGAAATCTAAGAATACAAGGCTGATGCGTTCTTATTGTGGTTAGGGCTGCTGCATTGTTTTGCGAATTCCTGTTTGTTAAAATACGCATTCCGTACTTCCTTCCATCCTTCCCTCCTTCGTGGCTCTGCCTCTTACGTGTTTGTTCCGTGTCAGCGGTGGTGGGGAACATGCTGGGTGCTTCCCCTCCTGAACTGGCCGTCACTCATGGGATTCAGCAACATGCCCAAGACTGACCGCTGTTCCTCTGGTGCCTGGTGCAGTCGGGGTGCAGAGTGGCCCTTCAACAATGACTGACCGTGAGAACATTTGTTCCCCTTTTTTCTCTGCTGAGGAATTTGAAAGCAAATCCTGAGCATGTGATTGTACGCCTGCGCACTTCAGTGTGCCTTTCTGGAACACGTATGTTTTTACCTAGCCACCGTGACGTTATATCGAAACCGGTAATTTTTTGGAATCTTGTATTAGCAAGGCCATAATAAATTATTCTTGATTGCCTTGACAATATTTTCTGTTGGTTTGTTCTGAGCAGCAGCCAAACAAATCCACATGTTGCATCTCTCAAACTTTTAGATGGTAAACTTCATTATGTTCCGTTTATTTCAAGGCTTACTGATAATTACTTCTTTTTTCCCTTCAGTGACCAGTCTAACCCTTTAATCTATCTTGTGAAACCTCCTACTGGACCTCATTCGAAAAACGAAGGCATTCCCGCAACCCCCTTTCACCTTCTGCCTTGTAGCTCCCTGACTGCTGGGCCTCACCTCCCAGAAGGGCCTTCTCCCCAGCCAGCGACCTGGCAGCCCCACCCTCGGGCCTCTCCCAGGCTGGGCTGGGCTGGGCTGGGCTAGGGTTCCTCTCCCCGGCCTGTGCTGGGCTATGACCCCACCCTCGGGCCTCTCCCAGGCTGGGCTGGGCTGGGCTGGGGTTCCTCTTCCCGGGCTGGGCTGGGCTGGGCTGTGCTGTGACCCCACCCTCGGGCCTCTCCCAGGCTAGGCTGGGCTGGGCTGGGGTTCCTGCATCAGACATGTCTGGACCTCCCGTGGAGACCGTCCTCAGACATGGGCTGTGTCCTTCATGCTCCCATGTGGCCCCTGAGCTTGACTTCTGGGAATTCTGGCCTCTCTGTCCCTTCCCTACCAGACTTTCTGAAGTCAGGCCTTGAACACCTTCTGTGCCATTCCTAGGTCTCACTGACTGTGTGGTTCTGACCCGCCTTGCAGATCAGAGAGGGCCATTTTCAGGTGGAAGGCTGGGACTCAGAACTGAGCCTGGGGCTGGAGCTGTTTGCTTGTTCCGTCCTGCCATGGGGGTCCCTGCTGCTGGGGGTTTCCGACGGGTCCCCCATTCCTCGGCCCTATTTCCACAAAAGACCCACTGTCAGGGTTAAGTGTCCATCTCCTGCAGGTTTATGCTTTATGCTCTGCTGCCGTCCCATCACCATGGGGACAGTTCTGAGAAATTGTGAGAATGAAGGCCTGGGGAAGGCGACCAGGCGTCGCAGCCTCTGGCGTCGCAGCCTCTGGGCCAAGCTGACTCCTTACCTGGGAGTGGCCTCTGACCTCCTTCCTCCTCATTAAGTCATGGCACTTCTGCCTTGTAAGGAGGTGCTAATTATTCACCATTGAAAAGGCATCTTAAATTGCAAAAAACACTACAGCAGAGAAGACAGCAGCAGGTGGGTGTGAAGATGGCTGAGAAGAGAATACCCCTGGGCTGCTGTGGGCCTAAGGTTTGCCCGAGCTATCTCCTCCTCCTGGGCCATCCCAGCCTCCTCCTGGGCCCTCCTGGCCTCCTCCTTGCCCTCCTGGGCCCTCCAGGCCTCCTCACACAGTCCCTTCTGGCCTCCTCGTTCTCAGCCCTCCCCGAACCTCCTCGTCTTCCTGGACCCCGCAAGCCTACTCACATGCTTTCCCCCCACCCCTCCTGGTCTATCTTGGCCCTGTCAGTCTTGCCTCCTGCCATTCATCCTTAACAATTGACAGCAGCAGGAGTCAGAGAAATCCCCAAGCAGACACAGGCGAGTCCCCAGGGAAACCCGACCTCCAAACCAAAGACAGGTTCACGTCTGAAAGCCGAACTACATGTCTCAGGTAAATGCACAGACCGGATTGAGAACCTCTTTTCCTGTTTGGCGCGCTTTCCTCTGGTTGGCCCTATTTTACATATACCCACTCTTCCCTAATTGGTTTTTCACACTGCTGTGCCCATCTTTGAGTCATGCCTTTTTTTTTTTAGCCTTTTTTGCATAGTCACAAACCAGTCAACATGCACTCCCCCATTCTGAATCCACAAAAGCCCCAAACTCAGCCACACTGGGGGACCACCTGACTGAGGGTAGGGGCCATGACTGAGGGTAGGGGCTGCCCTCTCCAGGTCCCCTCTCTGCTGAGAGTTGTCACTCAATAAAACTCACCAGCCGGGCACGGTGGCTCACGCCTGTAATCCCAGCACTTTGGGAGGCTGAGGTGGGTGGTCCACAAGGTCAAGAGATGGAGACTAGCCTGGCCAACATAGTGAAACCCCATCTCTACTAAAGATATAAAAATTAGCTGAGCGTGGTGGCACGCACCTATAGTCCCAGCTACTCAGGAGGCTGAGGCCGAGAATTGCTTGAACCCCGGAGGTGGAGATTGCAGTGAGCTGAGATTGTGCCATTGCACTCCAGCCTGGGCGACAGAGCAAGACTCTGTCTCAAACAAAACAAAACAAAACTCTGCCCTGCTCACCCTTCAGTTGTCAGGGTAACCTATTTTTCTTGGATGCAGGACAGGGACTCAGGACTCACCAAATGCGGGTATGAAAAATGCTGTAATGCGGTAGCCCTCCACCTTCCTCCCTTAGCCAGCACTAGGCAGCCGCCACACGTGACAGGAAACAGCAGTGGGGCCGGGCCAGCCCCAGAGGTACAGGGCAGGGCAATGGGACCGAGAGCCTCACACAAGCGGGCCAAGTAGGCAGGTACCTCCTGCAGAGAGCCAGGGTCAAGGAGGCCCGGGCAGGGGCATCGCCAGCCTTGGGGGTCTCCAGCTGGCAAAGAGGCACCGAGAAATCCATCATCACAATGGATCCTCTCACATGTCTCATCTGGGGCTGTTGATATGTAGAGTAATATTCTTTCTTAAGTGCATTTTTTTGTGATTTGTTTTTTTCACTTCGTGTCTGTGAGATTTGTTTCCATTGCTGTACAGCATTTTGTTGCCTGGATATACTGCGGTTTATGTACCCACAATTTATTCAGTATTAACAGCCGTTTGGCTCATCTCAGGCTGTTGCTGTTGTGAGCAATCTTTGCAGCACCTGCTGCACCTGCTGTACCTGCTGCATCTTCTGCACCTGCTGTACCCTGCTGTACCTGCTGCACCTGCTGTACCCTGCTGTACCTTACTGCACCCTGCCGCACCCTGCCGCACCTGCCGCACCCTGCCGCACCCTGCTGCATCCTGCTGCACCCTGCTGTACCCTGGAGCCGGGAGGGCTGCCCTGATGTCTGTGGGGGCAGCTGCTGGGCTCGGGGTGAAGGTTCCCCACATGGCAGGTCGATGGCAGACGATGGTGAAGGTCTTCCCAGGTGGCTGGCCAGCGGCTACTCCAGCTACTCTCTTGCCCCGAGTTCTTGCCATGGCTGCATGTTACTGGACGCTGGAATTTCTGCTCACCCAGTGTGAGACAAGAATAGCACTGGGTGGTCGCAGGAGGACGGAAAACCCAGGCAACAGCGAAGACAGGGATGTGGCAAAGTAACCACAGGATGGCAGAAAACCCAAAGCAAGGGAGGGAGAGAGAAGGCAAACCCACCAGCGTGATGTGTCCTCTGTTCTCCCGGGAAAACGCGAACGAGGCCGTGGTAGGGGCTTACTTAAAATCCCCTCCTTTCCCAGAATACCTGATGATGATCCTACCCTCTCATGAAAGAAACACCCGGAAAATGAGGAACACAAACTCTTCTGCGCACCTCCCTCTGAGTGTGCCTCCTGAGCTTGCCTCCTTCTCCTGAGCTTGCTCCTTCTCTTGAGCTCACCTGGCTTCTCACTTAGGCACGTGCTTTCACTTTGCAGCAAAAGCTGCTGCTTTTCCCATCTAAATTTTTGCTCTGAAGGTGCCAAGAACCTGGAAACTGGCTGGGGGTGGTGTCTCACCAGCATTTGGAGACCCTCCTGAGTCGTCTGGCAACCAGTGACGATACAGAGGTGTCTTTTGATTTTGTTTGCGTTTTCCTGGTTAAACATGAGGTGGTTATTGCGTGTGTTTAATCAGCTACGTTTTGCTGTCATAAACCTAATTAGTATTTATTATCTCTTCGCTATTATTTTGTACAGGATCCTTTGGATTCATGTTCTCACGTGATTGATTTCTCAGGAACTTCCTGAGTTTGGTTTTGGTGTGCCAGCTCCACAGATGAGCTGGGAGGAGCTTTCTCTGTGTCTATACCTGAATGGTTGGTGTAGAATTTTAAATTAGGTGTATGATTGATTTTGAGTATAAAACCAGCCTGGTGTGTCAGGGATAAATCCCAGGATGTGTAGTCTTCTTGTTGTGTTGTTGAATTCGGTTTGCTAATATTTTGTTGAGGATTTTGGCATCAATTTTCACTAGAGAAATGGGCCTTTAGTTTTCTGTGTGTTTTTTTCTGTTTTGTTTGCTTTTGTATTTGTTTTTCGGAACTGAATGAAGTGCAGTGTGTTCCCCCAAAGGAGATTTGCGTTGCTTTCTAGGGGTTTGGGTTGCACAAATCCACAGCTTCCGGCCTTTCAAGCCACTTGTCAAGGTCACTCTGACTGCAGGGTCATCAGCCTGGGACTAGTACAGACCATCACGGCACAGGCTTCCTGGGCCAGTTGGAGAAGGTGAAGCTCGCATAGTGGCCGAGGGCTTGGCCTTTCTGCCCTCACCTCCCTGAGGCCACACAAATCCTCAGCCTGTGTGACTGGAGTTGAAGCCATCCACAGCTCACCTCAGTTTCGATATCCTGTCCCCATTTTCTTTCCCCTTTTAACAAAATGAAGCACATATTTATTCTGGCATTTGTGGTTTTTCTCTGTGAGAGAGGCCATCTGAATACCTAACCAGTGTGTTATACAGATAATGAAAGTCAGCATTCACCTTTTAAATAGAAGCACCCTCAAAAAATTGAAAAAGGCCTATGTAGTAATGATGCTAATGAAGAATTGAAAGTGTTTATTAGGTAAATAATATGGTTTTATACATTATTTATGTGGTAAAGAGTCTGTTTTTCGTAGTCTTTTAAAAGACTTTCTGTTCATTTACTTTTTTTCATTTAAGATATATATAAAATAAAACTTACCATTTTAACCATTTTTAGGTGTATGGTTCAGTGGCATTCCTTACCTTTTCATTGTTGTGCAATGTAAAAAAACCTTTTTGAACCATTTGCTTAATTAATAACAGAGGAATTTTATACGTATATGTATATTTCTAGTAAAAAATGTTTGGAAAAACTTGACTAACCAATATTAATTAAAATGGGTAATAGTTGGAATCATACTAGACTGTTCAGGTGGTTTCCCAAAGCTCTGACTGTTTCCATGGAAAGAAACTCCCCTATGAGAGTGGGCTCCACACTGAGTGGCGAGCAGTGCCTCCTGCGTGTCCATCACACGGGGTCCGTCACATGGGTCTGTCACACAGGGTCCGTCACATGGGTCCATCACACAGGGTCCGTCACACGGGATCTGCTTGTCATGTCTGCCGCCCTGGACGGCTGTGCGTTTGGGAAGTGAGATCTGTGCACACAGTCTGTTGTGAAGGAGACACGAGTCTCGTGATTTCACCTTTAAACTTACCGTGTTTGTTTCCTTAGCTTTTCTTCTTACCTACGCTTCATTTAGATCACTCCTTAAAAGTGGAATTTTTAGACTTTTTGTCAACATGGGTCATCTTGTTTCAGACGAGCATATGTGATGTACTATGGTTCGCAACTAACGACAGCATTTACAGTTTAGAACAAAACCTTCAGTAAGAACAATTATATAAATAGTTTTAATACAGAGATAACTTTTCTGTAGCAAGAAAGTGATGAAATTTTAACATGTTGATGTTTTGTGTGTAATTTAGAAAATATTCCCATGGAAAATTAATGGATATGTTTCATTTACAGTAATGCTGTAATCCCAAAATTTGCCTTCCTCTACTTACAACACTATAACAGAGATAATATAAACAGAACATATGTGGTAGATGAGGAACTATTATATTTTAATGCTTAGAGCATTTGTAAAACTAATATGCAGTTATGTATTTATAAACCTGATTCTAGGACTTCTAAGACTTTCTCATAATGAAGTGTACTACTAATGTGCCCGTAACTTTATCATTTTATCCTGAAATGGTTTTCCTTCCGGTGATATTTGATTATTTTCTGGAGAAGGTTTTTTCTCCTCTCCTGACTGTGGATTGGACAGTGCAGTTTCCTGGCTTCTCCTGGGAGCAGTTACTTTTCTAGCGCCCTTGCCCTCTGAGGGTTCCTTTGAGGTCCCAGCTGTGTGTGGTGTCTTCCTTTCCCTTGGAAACCTCTTCCCCTCCAGGTCCGGCTTTGCTCTCTGCAAGCCTGTGAGGTCGGTGGAGCCCAGGCCCAGGGAGGAGACCTGGCTTACAGATTCCTGGTCACCTCCTGGACTCTGATTTGCACAGTGAGACGTCCACAATATTAAGTTAATATTCTCTTAGGGCCACTTGATTCTTAATGGGAATGTGATTAGGTTTTCCTGTATGAAATAGTGCCAGAAACAGAACTGAATTTCTTTGTTTTTTAAAAAATAACTATTTTTAGAATTTTTCAGTATCATGCAAATATCCATCTTTCTAAAGCTATTTTATAATATTGTACAGACTATTCATATTGAACACCAACTATTAAATTTATGCAAAAATAAATAGTTCTGGCAAAACTATATTTGGTCTGAAAACATTTTTTTGATTTGTAAATATTTGTGGTAAGTTCACGTAATGTCAGAGTTTTTGTCAATTTGTAGTGCTATGCAAAATGTAAAATAGGCTAGGCTGGGCGCAGTGGCTCATGCCTGTAATCCCAGCACTTTGGGAGGCCGAGGCGGGCGGATCATGAGGCCAGGAGATCAAGACCATCCTGACCAACATGGTGAAACCCCCTCTCTACTACAAATGCAAAAATTAGCCAGGTGTGGTGGTGGACACCTATAATCCCAGCTACTCAGGAGACTGAGGCAGGAGAATCGCTTGAACATGGGAGGTGGAGGTTTCGGTGAGCCGAGCTCGCACCACTGCACTCCAGCCTGAGTGATAAAGCAAAACTCCATCTCCAAAAAAAAAAAAACGGAAACAAAACAATGCAACAACAACAAAACAACCAACTTGGGCTGTTTTCTTATCCTTTTAACCCCTTGATTTAATCTTTTGCTGATGATGGTTGGTGTGACTTCAGATATGAAACCTCTTACATTTATGGTCAGAAATTCATTCTGTTTGAAGAGGCTCTGTTCTTCTCATGTCCATCCTGAGATGCTAATTTTAAGTGTTTGTTTCTTCTTTAAAATTGCCTTTCCACAGCTGCACGGAACGTCATGAAGGACCAGCGCCTGGTTTTCCACAGTAAAGTCAGATCATCTGGTTATGCGTCAGCACCACAGTGAGTAAACTCATGTCAGTGAGAGACAGAAATGCACCTGCATCACAGATGCAGGACTTTAACACAGTAGGGACACACATACGTCCCCGAGGGTCACAGCATGGAGAGAGGACATAGCAATAGAAACAGAAGTTAAAATGTGGTGGGTTGGACCCCAGCATGCCAGTTAGCAGCAGCTGCAGCAGCAAATGTTTCCTGGGCACTAACTGTGTGCTGGGCCTCAGAGCAGCCCTCCGAGTCCTTTTCTGATAACGTGGTGGTCCCGGGAGGTAAGAGGAAGCTGGTGGGCTCTGGGGCTGGGAGAGCAGGACGATGCTGTAAACAAACACGGCCTATCAAGGCCAGACACAATGTTCTTCTTAGAACATAACTTTGCTGTAACATCAGAGCACGATAACAGAGTGCATTTAGGCCCTGAGTTAGCAAGACTGCTCCAAGGCAAGGAGATACAAAGCAGCCAAGAAACCA
>NW_022161718.1:0-11796 GCF_008728515.1 Papio anubis
TCGAAGAGAAAGAAGCTTTCTGAGAAACTTCTTTGTGTTCTGTGAAATCATCTCACAGAGTTACAGCTTTCACGTCAGGAAGCCTTTCGCTAAGATAGTTCTTGTGGAATTTGCAAAGTGATATTTGGAAGCCCACAGAGGGCTATGGTGAAAAAGGAAATATCCTCAGATGAAATCTGGAAAGAAGCTTTCTGAGAAACTGCTTAGTGTTCTCTGAATTCATCTCACAGAGTTACAGCTTACCCCTCAAGAAGCCGCTCGCTAAGCCTGTTCTTGTGGAATTCGCAAGGTGATATTTGGAAGCCCATAGAGAGCTATGGGGAAAAAGAAAATATCCTCCGAGAAAAACTGGAAAGAAGCTTTCTGAGAAACTGCTTAGTGATGTGTGACTTCCACTCACAGACTTACATCTGTATTTCGTGGATGTCTTTGATAGCCTTATTTCTGTGGCATCTGAGGACAGATGTTTCGGATCCCTTTGAAGACTATAGGGCCATAGGAAATGTACTCTGAAAACAAAGAGAAAAAGCTTCCCGAGAAACTACTTTGTGTTCTGTGAAATCATCTCATAGAGTTACAGCTATACCCTCAAGAAGACTTTCGCTAAGACAGTTCTTGTGGAATTTTCAAAGTGATATTTGGAAGCCCATAGAGGGCTGTGGTGAAAAAGGAAATATCCTCAGATGAAATCTGTTAAGAAGCTTTCTGAGAAGCTGCTTAGTGTTCTCTGAATTCATCTCACAGAGTTACAGCTTTCCCCTCAGGAAGCCGCTCACTAAGCCTTTTCTTTTGGAATTCGCAAAGTGATATTTGGAAGCCCATAGAGGGCTACGGTGAAAAAGAAAATATCCTCTGAGAAAAACTGGAAAGAAGCTTTCTGAGAAACTGCTTTGTGATGTGTGACTTCCACTCACAGAGTTACATCTGTGTTTCGTGCATCTCGTTGCTAGCCTTCTTTCTGTGGAATCTGAGAACAGATATTTCAGATCCCTTTGAAGACTATAGGGCCTAAGGAAATGTCCTCCGATAACAAAGAGAAAGAAGCTTTCTGAGAAACTTCCTTGTGTTCTGTGATATCATCTCACAGAGATACAACTCCTCTCAAAGAAGCCTTTAAACTAAGACAGTTCTTGTGGAATTGGGAAAGTGATATTTGGAAGCCCATAGAGGGCTATGGTGAAAAAGGAAATATCCTCAGATGAAATCTGCAAAGAAGCTTTCTGAGAAACTGCTCTGTGATGTGTGACTTCCCCTCACATAGTTATATCTGTATTTCGTGGATATCTTTGCTAACCTTATTTCTGGAATGGAGGCAGATAATTTCTGATCCCTTTGAAGACTATAGGGCCAAAATATCGTCCGATAACAAAGAAAACTTTCCGAGAAACTTCTTTTGTGTTCTTGAAATCATCTCGAGATACAGCTTTCCCCTCAAGCCTTTAAGCTAAGACAGTTCTTGTGGGGTGGCAAAGTGATATTTGGAAGCCCCTAGAGGGCTATGGTGAAAAATATCCCCTCAGATGAAATCGGAAAAGAAGCTTTCTCAAGAAACTGCTCTGTGATGTGTGACTTCCGCTGAGATACATCTATTTCATTGGATCTCCTTGCTAGCCACTTATTTCTGTGAAATCTGAGAACAGACATTCCAGTTCCCGCTTGGGAACTAAGGGCCAAAGGAAATATCCTCCTGATAACAAAGAGAAAAGCTTTCTGAGGCTTTACTTTGTGTTCTGTGAAATCATCTCAAAAGTTACAGCTTTCCACTCAAAGAGTCTTTCACTAAGGCAGTGTTAACGTGGGAATGGCAAAGTGATTTTGGAAGCCCTTAGAAGTCTATGGTGAAAGGAAATATCCTCAGATGATATCTGGAGAGAAGTTTTATGGCTGCTTTCTGATGTGTGACTTCCACTCACAGAGTTACATCTGTATTTCGTGGATCTCTTTGCTAGCATATTTCTGTGTAATCTGAGAACAGATATTTAGGACCCCTTTGAACTATAGGGTCCAAGGAAATATCCTCCGATAACAAAAGAAAGAAGCTTTCTGAGAAACTTCATGTTCATATGAAATCATCTCACAGAGTTACACCTTTCCCCTCAAAGCCTTTCGCTAAGACAGATCTTGTGGAATTGGAAAGTGACATTTGGAAACTTATAGGGGCTATGGTGAAAAAGGAAATTTTCTCAGATGGGAATCTGGAAATGAACTTTCTGAGAAACTGCTGTGTGATGTGTGAGCTTCCACTCCTGAGTTACATCTGTATTTGGTAGGATCTCTTTGCTTGCCTTATTTCTGTGAAATCTGAGAACAGATATTTAGGATCCCTTTGAAGACTATAGAGCCAAAGGAAATGTCCTCCGATAACAAAGAGAAAGAAGCTTTCTGAGAAACTTCTTTGTGTTCTCTGAAATCATGTCACAGAGTTACAGCTTTCCTCTCAAAAACTTTCACTAAGACAGTTCTTGTGCAATTGGCCAAGTGATATTTGGAAGCCCATGGGGCTCTGATTGAAAAAAGAGACTACTCGGGTGAAATCTGGAAAGAAGATTTCTGAGAAACTGCTCTGTGATTTGTGACTTCCACTCAAAGAGATACATGTGTATTTCGTGGATCTCTTTGCTTGCCTCATTTCTGTGGAATCTGAGAACAGATATCTCCAGTCACTGAGGCTAGGGCCATAGAAATACACACCAAAAACAAAGAGAAAAAAAATTTCTGAGAAACTTCTTTGTGTTCTGTGAAATCATCTCACAGAGTTACAGCTTTCCCCTCAAGAAGCCTTTCACTAAGGCAGTTCTTGCGGAATTGGCAGAGTGATATTTGGAAGCCCATTGAGGTCTATGGTGAAGAAGGAAATATCCTCAGTTGATATCTGGAAAGAAGCTTTCTGAGAAACTGCTCTGTGATGTGTGACTAACACTCACAGGTTATCTGTATTTCGTGGATCTCTTTGCTAGCCTTGCCATTCTGTGGAGATCTGAGGAAAGAGATATTTAGGATCCCTTTGAAGACTATAGGACCAAATTAAATATCCTCGATAACAAAGAAAACATGAGAAACTGCTTTGTTCTGTGAAATTATCTCACAGGGTTTACAGCTTTCCTGAGAAACCTTTCGCTAACACAGTTCTTTTGGAATTGGCAAAGTGATATTTGGAAGAGAAGCCCATAGGGGCCTATGGAGAGAAAAAGGAAATATCCTCAGATGAAATCTGGAAAGCTTTCTGAGAAAGTGCGTAGTGTTCACATTGTAATTCATCTCACAGAGTTACATCTGTATTTCATTAGATCTCTTTGCTAGCCTTATTTCTGTGGAATCTGAGGTAGATGTTTTCGGATCCCGCTTCAAGACTGTGGGGCCATTGGAAATAACCTCGATAACAAAGAGAAAAGCTCTCTGAGAAGCTTCTTTGTGTTCGATGAAATCATCTCACACAGAGTTACAGCGTTCCTCCTCAAGAAGACTTTCTCTAAGAGTTCTTGTGGAATTGGCAAAGTGATATTTGGAAGCCCATAGAGGGAGCTATGGTGAAAAAGTATCCCTGGATGAAATCTGGAAGAAGCTTTCTGAAAACTGCTCTGTGATGTGACCCTCACGGAGTTACATGTGTATTTCATGGATCTCTTTGCTAGCCTTATTTCTGTGGAATCTGAGAACAGATATTTTGGGATAAGACACTAGATGGCCGAGAAAGAAATATCCTCGATAACAAAAGAAAGGAGCTTTCTGAAAAACTTCTTTGTGTTCTGTGAAATCATCTCACAGAGTTTCAGGTTTCTAAAGCCTTTCGTTAAGACAGTTCTTGTGGAATTGGCAAAGGGATATTTGGAAGCTCATAGAGGGATATGGTGAAAAAGGGAATTTCGTCAGATGAAATCTGGAAACAAGCTTTGTGAGAAACTCCTCTGTGATGTGTGACTTCCATTCACAGAGTTACATCTGTATTTCGTGGATCTCTTTGCTAGCCTTATTTCTGTGGAATCTGAGAACAGTATGCTCCGGATCCCCTTGGAAGACTACAGGGCCAAAGTATCCTCCGATGAAGAAAAGAATCTTTCCGAGCAAGTTCTTTGTGTTCTCTGAAATCATCTCACAGAGTTAGAGCTTTCCCCTCAAGAAGCCTTTCGCTAAGGCAGTTTTTGTGGAATTGGCAAAGTGATACTTGGAGGCCCATAGAGGGCTGTGGTGAAAAAGGAAATATTTTCATATGAAATCTGGAAAGAACCTTTCTGAGAAACTGCTTAGTGTTCTGTTAATTCATCTCACGGAGTTACATCTGTACTTCTTGGATCTTGCTAGCCTTATTTCTGTGGGATCTGAAGAGATATTTAGGATCCCTTTGAGACTATAGACCGAAATATCCTCCGATAACAAAAGAGAAAGAAGCTTTCCTGAGAAACTTCTTTGTGTTCTGTGAAATCCCCTCACAAGGTTACAGCTTTTCACCTCAAGAAGCCTTTGCTTCAGACAGTTGTGGAATTGACAAAGTGATATTTGGAAGCCACAAAAGAGGGCTATGGTGAAAAAGGAAATATCCTCAGATGAAACCTGGAAGAAGCTTTCTGAGAGAACTGCGTGAGTGTTCTGTTAATTCATCTCACAGTGTTACATGTGTATTTCATTGTGGATCTCTTTGCTAGCCTTATTTCTGTGGAATCAGGCAGAATGTTTGGATACTTTGAGAACTATAGAGACCAAAGAAATATATAAAACAAATACCGAGCTTTCTGAGAAATTGCTTTTGTGTTCTGAAAATCTGTATACTCAGGGAGATACAGATTTCCTCAGAGGCCTTTCACTAAGGCAGTTCTTGTGGAGTAAGGAAAGTGATATTTTGAAGCCCATAGGGTGTGTTTGAAAATATCCTCAGATGAAATCTGGAAGAAGCTTTCTGAGAAACTGCTTAGTGTTCTGACAATTCATCTCAGAGTTACATCTGTATTTCAGGCAGTCATCTTTTGCTACCCCTTATTGCTGTGAAATCTGGAGAGAATATTTCGGATGCCTTTGAAGACTATAGAGACCGAAATATCCTCCGATAACAAAAGATAAAGAAGCTTTCTGAGAAACTTCTTTGTGTTCTGTGGAAATCATCTCACGGAGATTTACAACACCTCAGGGCGCTCATGAGGCGGTCTTGTGGAATTGGCAAAGAGATATTTTGAGCCCATAGGGGCTGGAAATATCCTCGGATAGAAATCTGGAAAGTTCTGAGAAACTGATTGTGTTCTGTTAATTACATCTCACAGAGTTACATCTGTACTTCTTGGATCTCTTTACTAGCCTTATTTCATGTAGCTCAAAGACAAGATGTTTGGATCCACTTCAAGACGAACTATAGAGACCAAAGGAAATATCCTCCGATAACAAAGAGAAAGAGGCTTTCTGGGAAAGCTTCTTTGTGTTCTGTAGAAATCATCTCACAGAGTTACAGCCTCCCTCAAGAGGCTTAAACTAAGACAGTTCTTGTGGGTGTGTAGCAAAGTGATATTTGGAAGCCTAGATGGCTATGGTGAAAAAAGCAATATCCTCAGATGGGAAAATCTGAAAGGAAGCTTTCTACGAGAAACTGCTTAGTGTTCTCTCAATTCATCTCACAGGATTCATCTATTATTTCATAGATCTCTTATCTAGCCTTCTTTCATGGAATCTGAGAACAGATATTTCAGGTCCCTTTGAAGACTATAGGGCCAAAAAGAAAATATCTCCCGATTACAAGAGAAAAGCTTGGCATTTCGCGTTCTGTGAAATCATCTCACAGAGTTGCAACTTTCCCCTCAAAGCCTTTAGCTTCAGACAGTTCTTGTGGAATTGTAGAGTAGTGTTTGAAGCCCATAGAGGCTATGGTGAAAAAGGAAATGTCGTCAGATGAAATGTGGAAAGAAGCTATCTGATAAACTGCTTGAGTATTCTGTTAATTCATCACAGAGGATTTTTATCTGTATTTAAATTAGGATCTCTTTGCTCATGCTTATTTCTACTGTGGAATCTGAGAACAGATATTTCGGATCCATTAGACTATAGAGGCAAGGAAGTATCCTCCGATAACAAAGAAAACTTTCTAGAAACTTCTTTGTGTTCTGTGAAATCATCTCTGCCCAGAGTTGCAGCTTTCCCCTTAAGAGCCTTCCACTTAAAGCCCTGAGTTCTTGTAAGTTAGTAAAGTGATATTTGAAGCCCATGAGGCCTATGGAGAAAAAGGCCATCCTCAGATGGAAATCTGGAAAGAAGCTTTCTGAGAAACTGCTTGAGTGTTCTGTTGTTCATCTCACGAGTTACATCTTGCATTTCGTGGATCTCTTTGCTAGCCTTATTTCTGTGGAATCTGAGACAGATATTTCGGATCCTTGAACTACAGGGCCAAAGGAAATATCCTCCGATAACAAAGAAAAAGAAACTTTCTGAGAAACTTCTTCATTGTTCGTAAATCATCTACGAGTTACAGCTTTCCCCTCAAGAAGCCTTTCACTAAGGGACCAGTTCTTGTGGAGATTGGCAAAGTGATATTTGGGAAGCCAAAGAGGGCTATGGTGAAAAAGGAAATATCCTCAGATGAAATCTGGAAAGAAGCTCTCTGAGAAACTTCGTAGTGTTCTGTGAATTCATCTCACAGTTTTTACGTCTGTATTTAGGTGGATCTGTTTTGCTACCCGTTTATTTCTGTGGAATCTGAGAACAGATATTACGGATCCCTTGAAGACTATAGGGCCAAAGGAATTGTCACTCGACAACAAAGAGAAAGCTTTTTGAGAAGCTTTTTTTGTGTTCTGTGACATCATCTAACAGAGTTACAGCTTTCCCCTCAAGAGCCTTTTGCTAAGACCGTTCTACGTGAGGATTTGTAAAGTGATATTTGGAAGCCCTTAGAGAGGGCTATGGTGAAAAAAGGAAATATCCTCAGGTAAGTGGAAAACTTTCTGAGAAACAGCTCTGTGATGTGTGACTTCCACTCACAGAGTTACATCTATATTTCATGGAATTCTTTGCTAGCCTTATTTCTGGAATCTGAGAACAGATATTTCCGGATCCTTTAAAGACTATAGAGACCAAAGAAATATCCTCGATAGCGAAAAAGCTTTCTGAGAAACTTCTTTGTGTTCTTTGAAATCATCTCCTGAGTTACAGCTTTCCCCTCAAGAAGCCTTTCGCTAAGACACTTCTTGAGGAATTGGAAAAAGTGATATTTGGGAAGCCGTAGAGGCTATGGTGAAAAATATCCTCAGTGCAGAAATCGGAAGAAACTTTCTGAGAAAATGCTTAGTGTTCTCTTAATTCATCTCACAGATTACATCTGTGTTTCGTGGATCTTTGCTAGCCTTATTTCTGTGGATTCTGAAAACAGATATTTCGGATCCCTTTGAAGACTATGGGGCCAAAGGAAATATCCTCCGAAAACAAAGAGAAAGAACTTTTCAGAGAGACTTCTTTGTGTTCTGTCAAATCATCTCACAGAGTTACAGCTTTCACCTCAAGAAGCCTTTCGCTAAGGCAGTGCTTGTCGAATTGGCAAAGTGATATTTGGAAGCCCATAGAGGTCTATGGTGAAAAAGGAAATATTCTCAGATGAAATCTGGAAAGAAGCTTTGTGAGAAACTGCTCTGTGATGTGTGACTTCCACTCACAGAGTTACATCTGTAGTTCGTGGATCTCTTTGCTAGCCTTATTTCTCTGGAATCTGAGAACAGATATTTCGTATCCCTCTGAAGATTATAGGGCCACAGGAAATATCCTCCGATAACAAAGAGAAAGAAGCTTCCTGAGAAACGGCTTTGTGTTCTGTGAAATCATCTCACAGATATACAGCTTTCCCCTCAAGAAGCCTTTCGCTAAGACAGTTCTTGTGGAAATGGCAAAGTGATATTTGGAAGCCCATAGAGGGCTACTGTGAAAAAGGAAATATCCTCAGATGAAATCTCGAAAGAAGTTTTCTGAGAAACTGCTCTGTGACGTGTGACTTCCACTCACAGAGTTACATCTCTATTTCGTGAATCCCTTTGCTAGCCTTACTTCTGTGGAATCTGAGAACAGATATTTCGGAACCTTTGAGGACTATAGAGCCAAAGGAAATAACCTCCGATCACAAAGAGAAAGAACCTTCCTGAGAATCTACTTTGTGTTCTGTGAAATCATCTCACAGAGTTACAGCTTTCCCCTCAAGAAGGCTTTCGCATAGACAGTTCTTGTGGAATTGGCAAAGTCATATTTGGAAGCCCATAGAGGGCTATGGTGAAAAAGGAAGTATCCTCAGATGAAATCTGGAAAGAAGCTTTCTGATAAACTGCTCTGTGAAGTGTGACTTCCACTCACAGAGATACATCTGTATTTCGTGGATCTCCTTGCTAGCCTTATTTCTGTGGAATCCTGAGAACAAATGTCTTCCGGATCCCTTTGAAGACTATAGGGCCAAAATATCCTCGATAACAAAGAAAGAAACTTTCTGAGAAACTTCTTTGTTTTCTGTGAAGTCATCTCACAGAGTTACAGCTTTCTCCACAAGAAGCCTTTAGATAAGACAGTTCTTGTGGAATTGGGAAAGTGATATTTGGAAAGGAAGCCCATATAGGGCTATGGTGAAAAAGGAAATATCCTCAGATTAAGTCTGGAAAGAAGCTTTCTGGGAAACTGCTCTGTGATATGTGACTGCCACTCACAGAGTTACATCGGTATTTCGTGGATCTCTTTCCTAGCCTTATTTCTGTGGAATCTGAGAACAGATATTTGGATCGCTGAAGACTACAGGGCCAGAGAAATATCCTCCGATAACAAAGAAAAAACAAGAAACTTCTTTGTGTTGTGTAAAGATCATCTCACGGAGTTACAGCTTTCCCCTCAAAGAGGCGCTTCGCTAAGACAGTTCTTATTAGGTGACATGGTGAGTATTTGGAAGCCCATAGAGGGCTATGGTGAAAAACTCCCCAGATGAAATCTGAAGAAGCTTCCTGAGAAAGTGCTCAGTGTTCTGTTAATTCATCTCCACAGCGTTACAGTTTTCCCCTCAAGAAGCAGCTCCTTCGCCTGTTCTTGTGTAATTAAGCAAAGTGATATTAGGAAGCCCTTAGGGCTATGGTGAAAAAAGAAAAATTGGCTCAGAAAAAACTGGAAAAGCTTTCTCGGCGCTTTGTGATGTGTGACCTCCAATCCTGAAGTTACATCTGTATTTCGTGGATCTCTTTGCTACCCTTATTTCTGTGGAATCAGAGAACAGATATTTTGGATCCCTTTGAAGACTATAGGGGAAAAGGTAATATCTCCGATAACAAAGGAAAGCTTTCTGAGAAACTTCTTTGTATTCTGTGAAAATCATCTCACAGAGTTACAGCTATCCCCTCAAGCCTTTTAGCTGGAGCAGTTGTTATGGAGATTTTAAAGTTATGGCAGGCATAGGGATACTCGTGAAAAATATCCTCACATGAAATCTGGAAAGAAGATTTCTGAGAAACTGTAGTGTTCTGTTAATTCATCTCACAGAGTTACATCTGTATTTCGTGGATCTCTTTGCTAGCCTTATTTCTGTGGAATCTGAGAACAATATTTCGGATCCCTTTGAAGTCATAGGGCCAAAGGAAATATCCTCGATAACAAAGGGAAGAAGCCTTCTGAAAATTTCTTTTGTGTTCTGTGAAATCATCTCCCACAGAGATACAGCTTTCCCCTCAGAGGCATTTCAGCTAATCCTTTTTTGTGTGAGAAATTACATAGCGTGATATTTTGGAATCCCATAAGAGGCTGGGTTGAAAAAAGAAAATATCCCTCGAAAAAGTGAAAAAGAAGCTTTCTGAGAAACTGCTTTGTGATATGTGACTTCCACTCTAGAATTACCATCTGTATTTCGTGGATCTCTTTGCTAGCTTTATTTCTGGCGGAATCTAAGAACAGATGTTGGGATCCCTTTGAAGGCCATATGGCCAAGAAAATATCCTCCGATAACAAAGAAAGAAGCGGCTTTCTGAGAAACTTCTTTGTGTTTCGCATTATCATCTCACAGAGTTACAGCTTTCCCACATCCAGGCGCCTTTTAAGGAACAGGGCTTGTGGAATTTTAAAGTGATATTTGGAAGCCCATAGAGTGCTATGATGAAAGGAAATATCCTCAGATGAAATCTGGAATGGAAGCTTTCTGAGAAATAGCGTAGTGTTCCGTTAATTCATCTCCACGAGTTACAGCTTTCCCCTCAAGAAGCTGCTCACGGAAGCCCTGTTCTTGTGGAATTGAAAGCAATGTTGGGGAAACCAATAGAGGGCTATGGTGAAAAAGAAAATATCCTCCGAGAAAAACAGGAAAAGCTTTCTGAGAAACTGCTCTGTGATGGTGAGCTTCCACTCACAAGTTACATGTCTATTTCATTGGATCTCTTTGCTAGCCTTATTTCTGTGGAATCTGAGAGATATTTCGCATCCCTTTGAAGACTATAAGCCAAAGGAAGTATCCTCGATAACAAAGAGAGAAAGCTTTCTGAAACTTCTTTGTTCTGTGAAATCATCTCACAGGTTACAGCTATCCCCTCAGAAACCTTTAAACTAAGACAGTTCATGTGCAATTTGTAAAGTGATATTAGGAAGCACATAAGGGCTATGGTGAAAAGGAAATATCCTCAGATGGAAACCTGTGGAAGCTTTCTGAGAAACTGCTCAGGAGTTCTGTGAATTCATCTCACAGTGTTACAGCTTTCCCTCAAAGCCATGCAGCCTGTTTCTTGTGGAATTATAAAGTGATATTTGGAAGCCCCTAGAGGGCTATGGTGAAAAAAGAAATATCCTCAAGAGAGAAAAACTGGAAAGAAGCTTTCAGAAACTGCTTTGTAATGTGTGAGCTTCCATGCAGGAATTACATCTGTATTTCATGGATCTCTTGCTAGGGTTATTTCTGTGGAATCTGAGAACAGATGTTTCGGATCCGTTTGAAGACTGTAGGGCCAAAGGAAATATCCTGCTATTACCAAGAGGAAGAAGCTTTCTGAGAAACTTTTTTGTGTTCTGCTGAAATCATCTCACAGAATTACAGCTTTCCTCGAAGCCTTTCGCTAAGACAGTTCTTGTGCAATTTGCAAAGTGATATTTGGAAGTCCATAGAGGGCTATGGTGAAAAAGGAAATATCCTCAAATGAAATCTGGAAAGAAGCTTTCTGAGAAACTGCTTAGTGTTCTGTGAATTCATCTCACATTGTTACAGCTTTCTCCTCAAGAGGCCGCTCGCTAAGCCTGGTCTTGTGGAATTCAAAAAGTGATATTTGGATGGCCATAGAGGACTATGGTGAAAAAGAAAATATCCAGTAAGAAAAACTGGAAAGAAGCTTTCTGAGCAACTGCTTTGTGATGTGTGAATTCCACTCACAGAGTTACATCTGTATTTCGTGGATGTCTTTGCTAGCCTTATTTCTGTGGAATCTGAGAACAGATATTTCGGATCCCTTTGAACACTATAGGGCCAAAGGAAATATACTCCGATAACAAAGAGAAGGAAGCTTTCCTAGAAGCTTCTTTGTGTTCTGTGAAATCATCTCACAGAGTTACAGCTTTCCCCTCAAGAAGCCTTTCGCTAAGACAGTTCTTCTGCAATTTTCAAGGTGATATTTGGAAGCCCATAGAGGGCTATGGTGAAAAAGGAAATATCCTCAGATGAATTCTGGAAAGATGCTTTCTGAGAAACTGCTTTGTGATGTGTGACTTTCAATCACAGAGTTACATCTGTATTTCTTGGATCTTTTTGCTAGCCTTACTTCTGTGGAATCTGAGAACAGATATTTCGGATCCCTTTGAAGACTATAGGGAAAAAGGAAATATCGTCCGATAACAAAG
>NW_022161719.1:0-11787 GCF_008728515.1 Papio anubis
TCCCATTCTGTAGGTTGGCTGTTTACTCTGTTGAGTTTCTTTTCCTGCGTGGAAGCTCTTTAGTTTAATTAGGTCACAGTTGGTTTCATTGCAATTGCTTTTGAGGACCTAGTCATGAATTCTTCCCCAAGGCTGATGTTCTGAACGGTATTTCCTAGGTTTTCTTCTTCATAGAGCTCTTATGGTTTGAGGTCATACATTTAAATCTTTGATTAGGGATATGCTGGATATAAAGACAAGACTCAACCATATTCAAGTGTCATCTTACATGTGACAACATCCACAGGCTCCAAGTAAAGGGTTGGAGAAGTGTCTGCCATGCAAACCAAAAAGAAAAAAAAGATAAGACTTGCTATTCTCTCTTTTCTTTTTTTTTTTTCCCCCTTTTATTGAGACAGTGTCTCACTCTGTTGCCCAGGTTGGAGTACAGTGTTGTAATTATGACTCACTACAGCCTCAACCACTTAGGTTCAAGTGATCCTCCCACCTCAGCCACTCCAGTAGCTGGGACTACAGGTGCACACCTCCACACCAGGCTAAGTTTCCTACTCTTTGGTAGAGATGCATTTTTACCAGTTTGCTCATACTGGCCTCAAACTCGTGAGCTCAAATGATCCACCTGCTGTGGCCACCCAGAGTGTTGGGATTATAGGCATAAGCCATTATATCTGGCTCAGGAGTTGCTATTCTTTTTTTTTCTTTTTTTTTTTTTTCTCCTTTTTTGAAATGGAGTCTTGTTTTGTCGCCAAGGCTGCAGCACAGTGGCGTGATCTCGGCTCACTGTGACATCCACCTCCCGGGTTCAAGCAGTTCTCCTGGCACAGCCTCCTGAGTAGCTGAGGTTACAGGTGTGTCCCACCATGCCCAGCTAATTTTTGTATTTTTGGTAGTGATGGGGCTTCACCATGTTGGCCAGACTGCTCTTGAACTCATCTCAGGTGATCCACCTGCCTTGGCTTCCCAAAGTGCTGAGATTACGAAGTGATGAGCACGCCGTGCCTGGCTAGAGTTGCTATTCACAAAATTAAATGGGAACAGACTTTAAAACAATCAAAATTAAAAGTAGGATGATGAGCCATTACTACACAGTTATAGGGTACATTCCAACAAGAAGACTTTTTACTTATTCTGAATACATATGCACCAACATGGGCTTGTGGTGCCGGAGGTACTTGGAGGCTGAGATGGAAGAATCACTTGGGAGGTTGAGGCACCCGCAATAAACCGTGATTGCACCACTGCACTTCATCCCTGGGGCGACAGAGTGAGACCGTGTCCAAAAAAAAAAAAAAAAGGGAGGGAACTTCACATGGGGAGGTCCCACATGCATGGGTTGAGAGTTCCTGCCTGGTGTCCACAACCCACCCTTCTACCCTACCTAAACTGGCCTGGGGTGATGCAGACCATGAGGCTGATCATCCTGCACTGTGTACTGTGACTGGCAGGGGCGCTGAAGCAGCCTTTTCTGCCCACGTGGTGCGCATCGTGTTCTCACCACAGACGCTGCGTGTTGTGCGTGGCCTGGGTCCATATTGAGTAGAAGGAGAGCGTCTGTAGTTCCTTCAGGACCTGCTTGAGGAGAGCACCACAGCGGTGGGGATGAGAGTTGGAGACTTCGTCCCCTGGGAGAAGCAACTCCTGTCTGTGGCTATTTCTGGGGAATGAGTGCAACTCAGCTTCTCCCGGGCATTTTTTCTATGGTGAGTACAAAGCTTGTTTTCTGAAACATTCCCTCTATTCTCATCTTCAATCGTTCTTGTCTTTCCTCTTCTGGTATTCTGGTATTTGTCTTACCATGAAGGTTTGTTCCCTGAAAGGGACTTTTGAGGTGTAAGTGTGGCAGACGTGGTATTTTTGCAGGGTTTGAGGACTTTCTGGGGAACCTGTCCATTATAGATGGGGAGAAAGCCCAGGAGGAAGGGAAGCCCGGCCCGGGTGGGAGTTGGGACCAGGCCTGGGTGTTTGGCTGCCCCTGGCCAGGCTTTGAGGCGAAGGAAAAAAGATGCCAGCTGCCTCCCAGGGTTGATGAATTTTTAAATTTTGCCTTCCCCGCCATCGTGTCTGGGATGCTTTCATCCCCACCCTGGCCTTCAGGGAAGCCTGTGTCTGTCCCTCTGGGCACGACCACCTGACCGGGAGGGAGGGACACCCGTCTTGAAACCCTGACGGGGAGTTGTCCCTGGTGATGGCGATGCTGAGGACCTGGTTCTCTCCATGCTGCTCAGTGTTGTTATGTCCCCTGTGCAGAAATGTCTGTGCTGGGTCCTGCCAGTTTGGGGTTGATGATCTTGTTGTTGTTATTGCTGTTGAGCATTGTGAGAGTATTGCATATTTTTATAACATCCTTAGGAGATACATGCTTCCCCCCAAACTTTCTCCCCATTTGTAGGATTGGTTTTCATTTGGTTCACTGTTTCTTTCTGTACAGAAGCTTTCCAGTTGGATGTAGCCCCACATGGTTGTTGTTTTTTGCTTTGTTACCAATGATTAGCTTTCCCAATTTAAGCTTGATAAATATATTCTCACAAGCCATTCCATTCTCTGCTGTCTTTTTTTTTTTTCGTTTTCTTTCTTTTCCAACCTGTGAGCCTGATGCAGGTTGCCCCAAAACCCAAATTATCACACCAGCTCCCCACCCATTTTTTTTCTTCACAGGATGTAGTGATGATGATGTATAATTTCAGGTCTTGTATTTGGAGTCTTCAATCATTTTAATTGAATTTATTGTATTCTATAGAAGGGTCCTATTTCATTCTTTTTCATATAAACATTGGTTTCTCAAAACCATTTAATGGCTCCTATCCCATTGAGTTTTGTGATCTGATACGGTTTTCATTTACTTTGGAGGTGTACCCAGTAGTGGGATTGCTGGATCATATGGTAGTTGCATTTTCAGTTTTTTGAGGAATCTACCACTTTTTTTTTTTTTTGAGCCAGTCTGGCTCTGTCACCAGGCTGGGTGCGGTGGGCCCGGCGATCTCGGCTCACTGCAAGCTCACACCTCCCGGGTTCCACGCCATTCTCCCGCCTCAGCCTCCGAGTAGCTGGGACTACAGGCGCCCGCCACCACGCCCAGCTAGGTTTTTTTTTTGTATTTTTAGTAGAGATGGGGTTTCACCATGTTAGCTAGGATGGTCTCGATCTCCTGACCTCGTGATCCACCCGCCTCGGCCTCCCAAAGTGCTGGAATTACAGCCTTGAGCCACCGCGCCCGGCCCACTTTTTATTTTATTTATTTATTTTTTTTGGTGATGGACTCTCACTCTGTCGCCCAGGCTAGAGTGTAGTGGCACGATCTTGGCTCACTGCAATGTCCGCCTCCCGGGTTTAAGTGATTTTCCTTCCTCAGCCTCCTGAGTAGCTAGGACTACAGGCGCGTGCCACCACGCTCAGCTGATTTTTTGTATTTTTAGCAGAGACAGGGTTTCACCGTGTTAACCAGGATGGTCTTGATTTCCTGACCTGGTGACCCGCCTGCCACGGCCTCCCAAAGTGCTGGGATTACAAGCGTCAGCTGCCGCATGCGGCCTACAACTTTTTTCCATACTGTGTATCCTAAATTATCTTTACAGCAATAGTGTATAAGATTTCGCCTTTATCCAAATTCACACCAGCATTCTTTTTAATTTTTAAGATATTTTCAGTAATGTGTATTTCAGTAGGTGTGGGATGGTATCTGAATGTGGTTTTGGAGTACGTTCTTTTCTGATGAATAATAACGTTGAGGACCTTTTTTCTTACGTGTTTGTGCATTTTATGTCGTTTATACAGCTATGTCTGTTGAGATTTTTGTCGAATTTTAGTTTGGATACGCATTTTTCATGCTACGTAGTATTTTTTTTTTCTGTGTACGTGTTCTATAACAACCAGTTATCACTTCTGTGATTCCCTCCTATTTTGTCCCATTCGTTTTCTTTTTTTTTTTTTTTTTTTGAGACAGTCTCACTCTGTTCCCCAGACTGGCATGCGGTGGCGTGATCTCGGCTCACTGTAAACTCAACCTCATGGGTTCACGCCATTCTTCTGCCTCAGCCTCCCGAGTAACTGGGACTACAGGCACCTGCCAGCACACACCTGGCTAATTTTTTGTGTTTTTAGTAGAGACGGGGTTTCACCGTGTTAGCCAGGATAGTCTCAATCTCCTGACCTCGTGATCCGCCAGCGTCGACCTCCCAAAGTGCTGGGATTACAGGCGTGAGCCACTGCGCCCGGCTCATCTTTTTCTTTTTTGAGACAAGTCACCCTCACCCAAGCCGGAGCACAGTAGCAAATTACTTGGAATATTGGCCACCTTCAGCTTTGAAACACAATTTGATATCAGGAATTGTGAGTCTTCCAACTTAGTTTGCATTTTTCAGGATACCTTAGATGTTCAGGGCTGTTTGTGGTTCCATGTTAATATTAACGTTGTGTATTTACACTTTTTTTTTTTTTTTAGATGGAGTCTTGCTCTGTCACTAGGCTGAAGTGCAACCTCCACCTCCCAGGTTCAAGCAATTCCTCTGCCTCAGCCTCCCGAGTAGCTGCGACTAGCTGGGACTGAGGTACGCGCCCCCACGCCTGGCTAATTTTTTTTTTTGTATTTTAGTAGAGACAGGGTGTCATGTTGGCTAGGATGGTCTGAATCTCCTGACCTAGAGATCTGCCCACTTGGGCCTCCCAAAGTGCTGGGATTACAGGCGTGAGCCACCGCCCCCGCCCCCCCCTTTTTTTTTTTTTTTTTTTGACACGGAGTCTCGCTCTGTCGCCCAGGCTAGAGTGCAGTGGCGTGATCTCGGCCACTGCAACCTCCGCCTCCCAGGTTCAAGTAATTCTTCTGTCTCAGCCTCCCAAGTAGCTCGGACTACAGGCATGGGCCATCATGCCCAACTAATTTTTGTATTTTTAGTAGAGACAGGGTTCACCATGTTTGCCAGGATGGTCTCGATCTCCTGACCTCGTGATTTGCCCGTCTCAGCCTCCCAAAGTTGTACGATTACAGGCGTGAGCCATTGCGCCTGGCCTATTCTTGTTAAATGTTTTGTCTATAATAAGGCACATAAGCAGAGGATATACTGGGACTTTTTTTCTTATCTGGGACTTTTTCATTTTAGTTTCTGTTTGTTTTGAGACAGAGTTCAGCTCTGTTGCCCAGGCTGGAGTGCAGTGGCATGATCTTGGCTTTCTGCAACCTTTGTCTCCCAAGTTCAAGTGATTTTTGTGCCTTGGCCAACCAAGTACCTAGAATTACAAGTGTGTACTGCCATGCCCAACTAATTTTTGTATTTTTTAGTAGAGATCGGGTTTTGCTACGTTGGCCAGGCTGGTCTCGAACTTCTGGCCCCAGATGATCCGCCCACCTCACCCTCCCAAGGTGCTGGGATTACACACATGAACCACCTTGCCCAGCCTCATCTGGGCCATTTTGATACATGTATATTTTGGGTGATAAATCAGGGTACTTAGCATAACTATTTCCTCATACAGGTATTTCTTTGTAGTGAGAACACTCAAAATTGTTCCCTTTTAGCTTTTTTTGAAAAATACAAACAATATTGTAACTAGAGTCACGCAGCTGTGGAACGGGACTCTAGAATGTGTTCCTCCCAACTAAATGTAACTTTGTTTCCATAACCAGGCCCTCCTATTTCCCCTCCTTCCCCAGCCTCAGAAGACCACTCCTGTTCTTTCTGCTTCCTGAAGGTTAAGTTTTTGGATTCAATGAGTGAGGTCATGCAGTGTTTGTCTTTCTGGGCGTGGCTTATTTAATAGAATGTTTTTTAGGTTCATTAGTGTTGCCCTAAATGAAAATTGCATTATTTTTTATGGCTGGAGAATATGTCATTGTATGTATGTACTATATTTTCTTTATCCCTTCATCTGTGGGTGAACAGGTAGGTGGATTCCATCATCGTAGCTATTGTCAATAGTGATGTAATAGACATGGAAAGGCAGGTGTCTGTTCAAAATCCTGGTTTGCTTTGACTGTATACCTAGTAGTGGGATGAATAGATCATATGGTATTGTCCTTTCAGTTTTTTGAGGAATCTGCAACTGCTTTCCAGAGTGTATATAGTAATTGACCCTCCCATAAACACTTCTTTTTTCCTGGAAATTGCAACCAGCATTTGTGTTTGTATTTTTGTCATATTCATGTGAAATAGTGAGATGCTTTCTGCATATGGTTTTGATTTCCGTTTTGTGCAAGATTAGGAGTGTTAACCACGTTTTCAGAAAGATAGAGTCAGTCTTATGTCTTCTTTGGCAAAAAGTTTATTCAGGCTCTTTGCCCAGTTTTGGATCGGTTCCTTGTTTCACTTTTGGTTAATTTTTTTTTTTTTTTTTTTTTTTTTTTTGCTAGTTACTAAGGTTAGTAGCTTGTGCCTTTTGGAAAACAATGCCTTATCAGCTGTATGTTTCCTCAAACTTTCTTCTCACGTTTAGGATGCTGTTCTTTCTTGTTTTTTTCCTCCTCCCCCTTCCCCTGCACCAGACTCCGATGGAGTCTTGCTGTTTCCCAGGCTGGAGTTGCAGTGGGGCAATCTTGGCTCACTGCAACCTCTGCCTCCTGAGTTCAAGCGATTCTCCGGTCTCAGCCTCCTGAGTAGCTGGGATTATAGGTGTGCACAACCATACCTGGATAATTTTTGTATTTTTACTAGAGCCAGGGTTTCACCATGTTGGCCTGGCTGGTCTCAAACTCCTGACCTCGTGAGCCCCCATGCCTGGTCTAGGATGCCTTCTCTTTGGATTTATTTGTTCTCTCCTGCACAGAGGCGCTAATGTTGTCCTTAGTCTCTGATGTTTATATTTGTATTTGTTGGCAGTAATTTCAGTGTCCCATCCAAAAGAAAGAGATCGTTAAGCCATTTTATTGTCTGTGCGTATTTTTCCCCTAATTTTTCCTTTTTCTTTTTTTTTTTTTTTTTGGCAACCTGTGTGCACAGGGTGAAGCTTCCCCTAAATATACGCTTATCCCATGATTTCTTCTTGGAGTGTTTTGCTTTCCAGATGGAATTTAACTGTGATTTATTTTTCATAGGTTTTTGTGTATTGGACAACATAGGGCTGCTATTTCAATCTCGTGCGTGTGACTACCCAGTTTTCTGAACTGTTGTGCCTTTGGTGTGCTTTTGAAAAATGTGTGACCTAAATATAATTTTGGATTGATTACTTGTCTCCCTTATTTTGTCCATTCGATTGTCTTTTTTTTTTTTTTGAGATGGAGTCTCGCTCTGTCGCCCAAGCTGGAGTGCAGTGGCGCAATCTCGGCTGACTGCCAGCTACGCCTCCTGGGTTCACATCGTTCTCCTGCCTCAGCCTCCCGAGTAGCTAGGACTACAGATGCCTGCCACGACGGCCGACTAATTTTTTGTATTTTTAGTAGAGACGGGGTCTTACCGTGTTAGCCAGGATGGTCTGGATCTCCCAACCTTGTGATCCGCCTGCCTCAGCCTCCCGAAGTGCTGGTATTACAGTCGTGAGCCACCACGTCCAGCCCATTTGGTTGTGTTTCTGTGTCCCTAGTGTCTGTTGTTTCCATCTTTATGTTCGAATGTATTCACTGTTTAGCTCCCACAACATGCAGTGTTTGGTTTTCTGTTCTTGCCTTGATTTGCTAAACATAATAATCCCCAGGTCTATCCATGCTGCTTAGGACATGATTGTATGTTCTTCTTACGGCTGCATAGTATTTTGTGATGTGTATGTACAACATTTAAAAAAAAAAAAGAAAAAAAAAGATTGAATCCTCTGTTACTGGTCATCTAGGATGCTTCCACATCTTTGTTCTTGTGAATGGCACGGCCATGAATGCACGAGAGCATGTGTCTTTGTGATAGAAGGATTTACTGTCTTTTGGGTAGATACCAAGTAGTGGAATTGCTGGGTCTGATGATAGTTCTGTTTTAAGTTCCTTGAGAATCTCCAAACTGGTTTCCACAGTGGAAACCTGTTTTCACATTCCCCAAGAGTGTAGCAGCGTTCCCTTTTCTTTGCCGCCACGCCAGCATGCTGTTTTGACTTTGGAAAAATGGCCATTCTGACCAACGTGGGATGTTACCTCATTGTGTTTGTGAGTTGCATTTCACTGATGATTAGTGAGATCGTGCATTTTTTCATGTCGATTGATCCCTTGAATGTGGTCTTTTTCTTTTTTTCTTTTTTTTTTTTTTTTTTTTTTTCCTGAGACAACGTCTCACTCTATTGCCTGGACTGGAGCTGGAGTGCAGTGGCGCAGTCTTGGTTCACTGCAACCTCCGCCTCCTGGGTTCAAGTGATACTCCTGCCTCAGCTTCGTGAGTACCTGGGATTACAAGTGAGCACCACTGTGCCCAGCTAATTTTTATATTTTGAGTAGAGACGGGGTTTCACCTTATTGGCCAGGCTGGTCTCGAACTCCTGGCCTCAAGTGATGCACCTGCCTCAGCCTCTGAAAGTGCTGGGATTGCAGGCGTGAGCCACCGTGCTTAGTCTGTTTCCTTAAATTTCTTTACAAAAATTTACCCTATGGTAAAGGTGTACTACCAGAGGGTAGAATGAGACACTTTGGTCCATGGGTGCATTGTTTAGTGATGAAATCAGGGTATTTAGCATATCTCTTGCCTCATAGAGTTACTATTCCTTTGAGATGAAGACACTGAGAATTCTCTTTTCTCGTTTTCTTGAAAAGTACCCTCTGATAATGTTAGACCTACTCACCCGCTGCTGTGGAATAGAACTACGGGTTTCATTTCTCTCATGAAATATGTAACTTTATTCCTGTTTCCAATCCCTGACCGTGCCCCACCTTAGAACCCCAACCCATGTTAAGAACAGGTATGCTTAACTAGTTCTATGCAATATGTTTTTTAGATTCCTCCGGAGTGAGACAATGCGATGTTTGTCTTTCTCTGTGTAGTTTATTTCTTCTCTTTTCTTTTTTCCTCTTTTTTTTATTTTTATTTTTATTTTTTGAGATCGTGTCTGGGTCTGGTTGCTCAAGCTGGAGTGCAGTGGTGTGATCTCAGCTCATTGTGTCCTTGACCTCCTGGGGCTCAGGTGATTCTCCCACCTCAGCTTCGTGATTAGCTGGGACTTTTGAGAAATGTCTCTTCAGGTTCATTGCCCAACTTTGGCTGGGTGACTTGGTTTTGCATGTTTCGCTTCTTAGTAGCATTAGTTTCTCGTGCATACCATGTAACAACCTGTTTCAGATAAATGATTCCTCATCATGCCCTCCCTGTATGAAGAATGCTTAAGCTCCAAGAGGTTTTCATAGTGCCTATATATTTCTCCCAACCGTGTATGAGAGTATGTTTGCAGCTTCCTCCGGGGAATTTGTTTGAAATAATTGGTTTCTTTTAATTGTTCAAATTAGGATGAGTCTCTGTCTGAGCGTGCTTTTCATTTACGGTTTAGAGATGACTGGTAATGTCAAGAACCACCCTTTTTACATGTTAGTGCGTTGTCTTTTTAGTAATGTCTGTTCAGGTTTGTGTCCCAGTTTTGGCTGGGTTACTTGGTTTTGTGTGTTTTCTCCTCAGTGATGTCTTAGTTTCAGATACATGATTCCTTATAATATCCTTTCTATCTGAAGAATGCCTTCTGAGTGTTGGTTGGTGCATTGATTTCTTTACTGTGCAGTATTTTTTCAGTTTTTTTTCTTTGTTTTTACTGGTTGATTATTATTTTAGTTTTCAGTGATGATCCTTTTTTTTTTTTTTTTTTTTTTTTTTGAGATGGAGTCTCTCTCTCTGTTGTCCAGGCTGGAGTGTCGCTGCCATCTCGGCCCACTGCAAGCTCTGCCCCCCGGGTTCATGCCCTTCTCCTGCCTCACCCACACCCGTAGCCAGCTGGGACTACAGGCGCTTACCACCACACCTGGCTAATTTATTTTGTATTTTTAGTAGAGACAGGGTTTCACTGTGTTAACCAGGGTGCTCTTGATCTCCTGACCTCGTGATCCACCCACCTCTTGGCCTCCCAAAGTGCTGGGATTACAGGTGTGAGCCACACAGTGATTATTCTTGTAAGATACAGTCAATAATAAAAACCAGAATTTTTGACTTCTATTATTGGAAGTGTTTTCCTTTTATTTGCATGAAACTATTTAACATAGATTCAGGTTTTTCGAAGCAAAGCTCACTCTGTTTTCCTGTAGGCGTTTTATGCTTTTTGAGTCATGTGTTTACTGCAGGTTTTAAATTTGTGAACCACAGCACACCCAGCCTCGTTGCATCTTAGGCGTTGCTGAGAAAAATGTGTTGACTGCATACAGGTGTGCATTTAGGTACTGTTGTATGTCCACAGGTGCATGGTTTCTTTTTATGCCTCTGCCATAGTCTTTGGGTGATGAGGCTTTTTTACCTGTAATTTGAAGATATGAGTGTGGGGGCCTGCAATCTGGTTTGTATTTCCTGAATTGCAGGATTGCTTTTGCATGTTCAGGGTCTTTTGGTGGTTCCATGTGATTTCTGGCCTGTGTGGTTAACATTTTGTAACAAGTTTGGTTCATACCATATGTCCAGAATTAGTGGTGCAGTGGGACATTGTGATAATTGTATACCTTGCATAAGGATAGAATCAAGGAGTTTCTTGTGCCTGTGATCAGGTATAGGTCTTATATCTTTGAGGTGTGGACATCAGTATCCTCCTTGGTAGCTATTTTGACAAAGACACGACCATATTGTTACACACAGTCACCCTGCTGTGGAGTAGAATACTAGAATGTATTCCTCTCCTTTAACTCTCTGCATCCCTATTGCCAGTCCTTGCCCATGTCCTCTCCTCTACCCAGCCTGTGGTGACCACTACTGTATTTTCACCTTCAGTGAGTTAAATTTTTCAGCTCCCACATAATTGAAAACATGCAGGGTTGATCTTTCTCTTATTTCTGCTTTTCTGATTTGATTGAACATAGTATCTTGCAGGTGCAGCCGTGTTGTGGGAAATGAAAAATGCCCTGAATTTTGATGGCTGAAAAGTATTCCATTGTGCCTGTGTCCTGGAAATTCTTCATCCCTTCATCTGTGGATGGACAGGTAGGCTGATTCCATCCTTTGGCTATTGTCAGTAGCATGTCAAGAAAGAGGAGAAGGAAGCTTTGTCTCCAGCATACAAATTTCATTTGCTTTCCATGGATGGCTGTAGATGGGATGATGACATTATATGTTAGGCATATGGTTAATTTGTTCAGGGACCTTCTACTATTTTTCCTAGAGCACATCCTGATTAAAGTTCCACCCAGCAGTTTGTAAGATTATCACTTTCTTTGTCTTTTCACCAGCTTTTGCCTTATTTCAAACTCAGTCTTTCTTTTTGGCAATATTCATATCAGTTAGATTGAGATGGTGCCAGGGTGTGGTTTTCAGTTACATGTTTGAGATGAGTTGATCTCAAACAGTGATACTGAGAAACCCATTATTTTACCTGTGTTTGTGTTTTTGTTTTTGTTTTTTGGAGACGGAGTTTCTCTCTTGTTGCCCAGGGTGGACAGTGCAGTGGCGCCATCTCAGCTCACTGCAACCTTCATCTCCTGTGTTTAAGGGATTCTCCCTCCTTAGCTCCCTGAGTAGCTGGGAGTATAGGTGTGTTCCCCTATACCTGGGTAATTTTTGTATTTTTAGTAGAGACAGAGTTTCATCATGTTGGCCATGCTGATCTCAAATCCCTGACCTCAGGTGATCTGCCCTTGACTATTGTGAGTAGTGCTTCACTCCACCTGGGAAGGCAGCTATTAGCGACTTCCATGTAGTGATTTCTCTGTCCATAAGTAGATACCCACTGTTGGAATTGCTAGATGAAGTGGTAGCTAGCTTTGTGATTGTT